>NC_072462.1:12902355-12924855 GCF_027596085.1 Anoplopoma fimbria | reverse complement strand
TTATGTTGGATAATTTTAACACCCTACTCTGACCTGGAGGCTCCTCATGCTATCACTCTGTACCCTGTACAGTTCAGACAAGGTCAGTTAGTGGGCTGAGATTTCTGTTTTAACACCCCTAGTTGGAGTCCTCCTGCTCAACACACAACACACACACACACACACACACACACACACACACACACACACACACACACACACACACACACACACACACACACACACACACACACACACACACACAAACAAATGCACACACGCAAGGAAAAGAGTGAATGTGAAACCATGTAGCCACTTCATACAAAGTAATATGCATGGGAAAGCAAGTTACTGGCTGTTGTTAAGGCAGAAGACAGCATACCAGAGTTCATTCATATCATTAAACAGGCAGCAGACAACCCAGAAAACTAGAGAGTGTGAGAGCTGTTTAAATAGGCTTGACATCGGAAAGGTGCACAAAAGTTATTGCTGATAAATTAATACAATGTGAAATTGTATTAAGTTTAAATTCAGGCTTCATCAAAATAAACACATATTATAGCATGCTTTCCCAAAGGAGGTCAAATACACATTTAAATTGGAGCATAATTAGGCAGGCTGTAAATGCAATCCCTCACATTGGTTTTTAAACTTTCCTTTCGTCTCCAAATGGCTTAAATGACTCCAGCACTTACTCATGTCCAGACAGCAATAATGCCACTACATAGCTCATAAATGAGAAAGAATAGACTACATTAAACTGCCAAGCGCATTGACACGGGGGAGATGGTATAATGAAAAATCCCTGAAGGCTGACGTAAATGAACAGGAAACATGTCATCGACATCTGTCACAAATGTTCAGACTAAAAAGTTATTACCAATTTAAATAAAAACATGACATCATATTGGGTATTGTCTGTTTTTTGAAAAGTGGTTACATGAGAAAACAGATCTGGAAGGCTTTTGGGGGTTTGACTTTGAGTCCCCCTCCACTTCAGTGAAGAAGAAGACATCTTGTATACAGCAATTACATTTTTTATATTCAAGTATTCATAATATTCAAAGATACCTTATTTTTGAATGGGGGAGAAGGAGTTAATGTGATTTTAAGAACACATAATAATTACATTTGTATATATTTTCATATTTTTATGTTTGGAGGGGATCCTGAAAATTTAAATGTGACCTGAACTTCAATTTATATACAGTTTTCAATAAGTTTCAGTAAGTACCATATTTGTTTAATAATTTATAATGCTAATATGACTCTGGGCTTGTTTTGATCTCGTTAATATGTTTATAATGACTTCTTAAAAGAAATAACATGTTATTTAAAAAAAGAAATCTTTCAACTGTACAATATTTGGAGTCTTTGACTTTAACCAGGAGACTGTGATATTGTTTTTGCTACCATATAAAAATAGAACGGATAACTAAATCATAACTAAATGATTAAATCAAAACTAAATAATTTAGTAGGTCCTCAGGTAGGATATTTAGAACAATAAAACTGTTGACTTCAAAGTCACCTTTATCTCTTTTTTAACTTTTTGACATTTATGTTCTGAATTATTTAAAATATTATATTTTGACAAAAGACAAGGTCCACAAATGTCCGTGAGAGAACATTACTTTCCACATCCAACTATCAAAATATTGTTGAAGGTCACACAACTGGCTCTCCCTCCTGCACCTGATATCATTATCACCCCCCGAAACTCCAACTCCTCCACCCTCCACCCCTACCTGTCACCCTTCCTTCTGCCCCCGCTGCTCATCACCTCTCCCTCTGGTACCTGACACATCTCTCACCTCTCCATCCTTTAGCTCTCCCTCGTCCTTTTACCACCCGCCATCTTTTCTCTCTGCATATCTGTCCCCTCATTCTCTCAGTTTAGCCTCCTCTACCTATCAGTGTCTCTGTCCCGTCCCTCCGAGCCCCTCCCTCTCTGTCCCTCTCTGACACTCTATGTGTTGCTGGTGAACTTCCTTCTGTGTTCCATCTGCCCTTTTCCCACCTCTCCCACTCCCTTCCAGCAGACCCACCTACTCAACGGGTGCTCAGCATACAGGCAGGCAGGCGCACACAAGGCCCGGAGCTGTCAACGCACTCCTCAGACGGTCCGAGCTCTACTGCAGTTCAACAGCAGGGGGAGTGTCAGGCTGCCGAGGGGAGGACAGAGGGGGAGGACAGAGGGGGAGGACAGAGGGGGGCTGAGAGCAGAGAGGCCCCTTGGCCCCTGGAGGGGGAAGCTGAAGGACAAAGTATAGAGCAGATAACTTTGATCTGGGTTTTTTTTTTCCTTCTGAATTATAAAACAAGAATTATATTGCAACTTCAATAATCCCTATTTTTATACACACCATTTTTTTTCTGCATAAGCCAACAGAAACGACAAACAAAACAGCTACAGTTCTTGAATCATTTTTGATTACATTTATGTAGAGCTGCAACAATAAGCTGACTCATCGATCAGTCGATCAGAAGAAAATTAATCGAATCATTTTTCATAATCCATTAATCATTTAAATCATAATTCAAGCACAAATGCCAATGGTTGCAGGTTCACAAATTTGAAAAATGTACTATTTGGCTTTGTAAATTTTGCAGTAAATGTATATAATCAGTTTTTTTGACTTTTGGTCAGACAAAACAAAACACTTACTGATGTCGCCTTGTGCTATAAGATATTATCCCCTTTTCTCTGTTTTTCCTGGCATTTTATAGACCAAACCTTAATCGATTAATCTAGAAAAAACTACCGGATTGATCAATAATAAAAATTATTTATAGCTGCAGCCCCACATTTATAAATGTTGTCTGTTTTAAAAAGTAACATTTTGGGGTTTATGAAATCAGCTATTTGTAATATAGCCAACTCAGTGAGGATTCTTTACAAATAAGATAACTAACCTTAGATTCAAAGATTCAAGAAATAAACTGACATTCATGTTAATGTTTTATTATTTTTACTGCATAATTGAATAAATGTCTGACAGTCTCAACAAAATGTGTTACATTACAGTACTTGCAGGGATATTGTGTTGCAGTAGATCGCATTAGTTTGAAGTATTTTCGTGATTTTCTTCCCACCCTTTGTATATATAGGTTACAGTAGATCTTACAGCACATAACAATGGCACTGCTCAGTGTACAACAGTCCTATGATCTACTGCCCCCACCTGCTGGTTAGAAATCATGTTTTTGTTACTCAACACATTGAACCCTGGCCAAACTCAGTGTGTGTTTATTTTTCTGAGTGTTAATGTGTGTGTGTGTGTGTGTGTGTGTGTGTGTGTGTGTGTGTGTGTGTGTGTGTGTGTGTGTGTGTGTGTGTGTGTGTGTGTGTGTGTGTGTGTGTGTGTGTGTGTGTGTTAGTGTGCCTGTATGTGTTTTACACAAAGAGATGTTCAGTCACTTCCACCCACTTAGTTTCTCTCCATCTAGTTCAGTTGATAGTTCACACGGATCTTTCTCCCACACCTATCTCGTGCACCCGTTCGACCTATGAGAGCAGAACGGCAGGGGACCACTGCATCGGGGCCGCCGGCCTAATGAACTTCACATACTGACACAAATAATCAGCTGACCTGTTATAAACAACCCTAGTACAGTACGGTGACAACAGTTTGATGTCCGGTGTTGTTTATGTCACACCGTTGCTCTCACAAGCCACAGGAGGGGAGAGTCTGTGACCTTAAGAGCTGTGGGTCCTGCACTGTCTAATTCCATGTTTATGGTTTTGCCTTTTATAACGCACACAGACGGAGCTGCCCTGGCCACAAGCACACGGAAATATCATCATGCGCCCTCTCCACTGCTAATTGGTGCCTTGGTACCATCCCTCTGGTGAGGATTCAGCTTTGTGTCGGGGCGACCTTAGGAGCAATGGCAATTTCAGCCTTTGCTTCTCCTTCTCCTTCTCCTTCTCCTTCTCCTTCTCCTTCCCTTTCTCTTTCTCTTTCTTTGCGCAACAGAATTCACTGTAGTTCCGTCAAAGCAAACATTAAAATGGATTTTAAGAGCAAAGTTCACTTTGACAAAATTACTTTTATTTGTATGTATTCATTAAATTCATATATATTCAATTCAATTGTTGGCACTGCATACAAAGACATTTGACTGAGATCATTATACTTTAAGATTTGAGTGACCTTATTCACTCACACACATTTCTAAATGAACATATCGAAAAGATTTTAATCCTGCCTCCGCTGTGGGGGACTTTAATATGATTAAATACACTATGCTGAGAACATGAAGTGAAAATTTATTTTAATGGATTTGTTTTCGTGAAGTATTGTAAACACTTCAACAAGTGTTGGCATTTTTAGAACAATGAAATTATATAGCAGTTCAACTTTATAGTTTCCTTGGTAACAGTGCAAAGTACTTTGACACTTACCAACTTTAACACTTTAGCTTCACACAAGTCTCAAATCTGCAGTTCAGTAGACTATTTCATTTAAAACAGATATAAGATTTATATAAAAGGGTGGGAGAATTATTTTGAATTTTTAGCGCTCAGCTCAAAAACACTAACAGATTTCACGGTGGTACATGACACATCAAAATAAATAAAAGCTATAAGAGCTTGTATCAGAGGAGATGCCAGGAAATGGAGCATCTGCACAGAGAAAACGCACAGTGGTATGGGAGGAAAAATGGAGGGCTGAATGGCTTGCAGTGCTGCGGGTGATGTGGAGAGGACAACAAAGTAATTATGGGACGACTAAGGATAGATATAGAACTGGGCGAGGGAGTGGGGAGGAAAGGGACAGTGAGAAGGAGGAGAACAGGGTGGGGGGTGTAGTGACCTGCTGGAGTCTCCATCACGCCATGATAGTTAATTAGCCTCTGACTGTGGTGGCGAGCATATTCTGTAGCCATCTGGAGCAGGAGGGAACTGTCCACCTTTCTACTTCCAGACGTATATCTGCCTCTTTTTAGTTCATCTGTTTGGATTGTGTGCCATTCTGTCTGTTTCATGTGCGTCACGTCTATATGCAGGTCTATCTTTCAATCAATCTGTCTGAGCTCCATCTTCCAGCTGTCTACCATATTGACTAAAGACCCAGATAATTCCCTGTGTTACTATAATGTATTCACAGTATGTACACATATAGAGAAGCACACACAAACACTCAAAAACCAAGACAGTGGAGCAGTCTATTTCTACAACTGCAGTAGTATAAACATCCACAAGGGGTCATGATTACATTGAAATGATTCTTCAGCAGGTTTTAACTATGATCTGCAGTCATTTGTAATTCATTTCATTTGTTGAGAGTCCTCGTGTGAGAGGCATTAGGCCAGGATTCTAGAATTGAGAATTGTGAATGATATAATTCTATTTTATGTAAGATCTCAATGTGAAATAATCCTTAAAATCATTTTAAATAAGTTATTTATGTCAGCTGCACATGAAAAGTGCAAACATGTACATTAAATCTTTATTCACACACACACACACACACACACACACACACACACACACACACACACACACACACACACACACACACACACACACACACACACACACACACACACACACACACACACACACAAATCTGTCTTATACATACTGTGTTGAATTAGCCAGCTACTCCACAAAAATACCCCTCTGCCAAAATGGACCTATACTTTAGAGTGAGAAGAGAGGAACTTTTCACACACATAGTGGTACTGGATTCAAGTCTGTTACACTAAACTGCGAAGAAGTGGCAAATACAGAAGACAAACGTTTGCCATGTCAATGTTGTAAATTATGATAAGTACTACAATCGATTACTAACCTCAAAATGTATAGAAATACATGAAAAAGAGGGTCATATGTTCCTGTGATCTAATTGGTTATCTGGTTTGTTTCTTAATCTTACACATGATGATCTAATTGTTGATTATATTATGTATTAATACTCTGAAATGTAACTAGTAACTTAAAGTCGCAAATAAATGTAGTGGACTAAAAATCCCAATATTGTATTCGTTATAGTATTGTGATTTTTTTAAATATTATATAGGTGGAAGCTTCAAATAAGCCCAGTGGGCTTTCTGCCTCTTCCTGCACTGTAATATCATTTATCAATTGTTATTTGTTACGTTTCAATTGTGCAAATAAACTAAACTAAACTAAACTAAGCTAAACTAAACTAAAGTAAAGTACCTCAGAATTATACTTAAGTACAATACTAGAGTTAATATAGTTACTTTCCACCACTGGGACCTCCTTTATGGAATTTAATCACAAAGATTAATGTGAGGCTTATAGTTGGTTTATTATGTAAATAAAACAAAAAGGTAGATAAAGTGTTCATATATTAATTTTATTCAATATACAGTACCAGTCAAAAGTTTTTATTTTTATTTTTTTCTACATTGTAGATTAATATCGAAGACATCCAAACTATCAAGGAACACATATGGAATTATGTGGTAAACAAACAAATGCTCAACAAACCAGAATATGTTTTATATTTTAGATTCTTCAAAGTAGTTGAATGAGAAGGTGTGTCCACACGTTTGACTGGTACTGTATAAGACCATATATTTATGCCTTATTTTGTATGTCCGTCTAGAATATTCGAAAAAAGTGTGGTGACATATGGCACAGGGCAGAAGAAATAGAAAGAATATTCAAATAAAGTACATAAATTAAGAAAATAACAGTAGATGATTAAATAGGGTTATATATATATTAATGTAATTAAGTACAGCTCATATACTTTATGGAAAACAGAAAAAAATGGGTACTTTGGTCAACATACAGTACCAGTCAAAAGTTTGGACACACCTTCTCATTTTTTTCTACAGTGTAGATTAATATTGAAGACATCCAAACTATGAAGGAACACATATGGAATTATGTGGTAAACAAACAAATGCTCAACAAACCAGAATATGTTTTATATTTTAGATTCTTCAAAGTATTTGAATGAGAAGGTGTGTCCAAACTTTTGACTGGTACTGTATATCATAATATTGGATTTGAATTATTAATGCATTAATGTGTTCATCACTTAAATGTTGCACCTAATAAAGGGATAATTTGTGTATATACAGTACCAGTCAAAAGTTTGGACACACCTTCTCATTCAATGGTTTTTCTTTATATTATTTTAATTTTTTTCTACATTATAGATTAATATTGAAGACATCCAAACTATGAAGGAACACATATGGAATTATGTGGTAAACAAACAAATGCTCAACAAACCAGAATATGTTTTATATTTTATATTCTTCAAAGTATTTGAATAAGAAGGTGTGTCCACACGTTTGACTGCTACTGTATAAGACCATATATTTATGCCTTATTTTGTATGTCCGTCTAGAATATTCGAAAAAAGAAATAACAGTAGATGATTAAATAGGGTTATATTATATATCAATGTAATTAATTACAGCTCATATACTTTATGGAAAACAGAAAAAAATGGGTACTTTGGTCAACAAACAGTACCAGTCAAAAGTTTGGACACACCTTCTCATTTTTTTCTACATTGTAGATTAATATTGAAGACATCCAAACTATGAAGGAACACATATGGAATTATGTGGTAAACAAACAAATGCTCAACAAACCAGAATATGTTTTATATTTTAGATTCTTCAAAGTATTTGAATGAGAAGGTGTGTCCAAACTTTTGACTGGTACTGTAAATAAAACAAAAAGGTGAATAAAGTGCTCATATATTCATTCTATTCAGTATATAATTATAATGAATCTCCTTAAACTGTACTGAAACTGTCAGTACAATACTAGAGTTAATATAGTTACTTTCCACCACTGGGACCTCCTTGATGGAATTTAATCACAAAGATTAATGTGAGGCTTATAGTTGGTTTATTATGTACAGTACCAGTCAAAAGTTTATACATACCTCCTCATTCAATGGTTTTTCTTTATTTTTATTTTTTTCTACATTGTAGATTAATATTGAAGACATCCAAACTATGAAGGAACACATATGGAATTATGTGGTAAACAAACAAATGCTCAACAAACCAGAATATGTTTTATATTTTAGATTCTTCAAAGTATTTGAATGAGAAGGTGTGTCCAGACTTTTGACTGGTACTGTATATCATAATATTGGATTTGAATTATTAATGCATTAATGTGTTCATCACTTAAATGTTGCACCTAATAAAGGGATCATTTGTGTATATACAGTACCAGTCAAAAGTTTGGACACACCTTCTCCTTCAATGGTTTTTCTTTATATTATTTTAATTTTTTTCTACATTGTAGATTAATATTGAAGACATCCAAACTATGAAGGAACACATATGGAATTATGTGGTAAACAAACAAATGCTCAACAAACCAGAACATGTTTTATATTTTATATTCTTCAAAGTAGTTGAATGAGAAGGTGTGTCCAAACTTTTGACTGCTACTGTATAATTATAATGAATCTCCTTAAACTGTACTGAAGCGGTCTGCAGCAGGCAGGCAGGCAGGCAGGGAGGGGTCAGTGTGACACATCCAACCAGTTATCAATCCGGTATCTTCTCATGCAATACCTCCACTCCTCCAAACTGAACTCCGTTTCCCACAATGCCTCACTTCCCCGAGTGCACGTGTCAACACTGCCAGCGAACCGGACTGGACGTCACATTCCTGCATTCCCCTTTTTTCTCTCCTCCTCCTCCTCTCCTCAGCACGTCGGAGTTAAAGCTAACCACTGAGAGAGCTAATCCTCTTCCTCACTCTCTTTATCTTTTTTTTTTTTTTGTTGGTGGAGGAAAACACACCCATGACTCTGCGGATCTGATCTCAGGAGGTGAACCCGGGTCCACCAGGAGTCCCAGTCTCTCTCTTCGGGTGAGGATTGATCTCATTTGTAAGCCGGGTTTTGGAGAGGCTTCTGTCGGAGCAGTGGGAACCAGAAGACGCGCTGGATCTGCTGCTGTGTGAGACCTGGTTCTGTGTGTGTGTGTGGGGGGGGCTTCCACTGGAGATACCTGTTGATCCAGCACAGGTGGACACAAGGTGGTCAACACCACCACCCCTTCTCCACCCCTTCTCCACAAAATGCGTGGCCTCTTGTTTACTGGTGTACTCAATGCCCAGCTAATGTTAGCTCCGGCCGGTTAGCCGCAGAGCTTGCGTCACCATTGTTGGACACCCCTGGGTGCAGGACAAGGCGCCTCCAGATGTGGTCTTTTTGTCACTTTGACACAGAGAGAGACACACACGTGTGCGCACGGGTTGCAGCCAGGTGGACCACGTTTGTGCACAGACGTCCTGCGGAGATGTGGGATGCAGAGTTTAGCAATCCCAAGACAAGCATGGGCGTGGTTAGGAGTGCAACATAGAAGAAGAGGACGGAAGGAACTAGCTGTGGTTCTGGTCAGGTGTTCTGGTCACCTTTTGCATTCAGTTTGGGTTGTAGTGAGCTTTTTTTTTTTTTTTTACTTGCAGGACAGGAGTGACAGTATGCATTCAAATGGTTAGATATCAGCTGGCCTTGGAAAGCAGCTGAGCATGCTGCAGCTCAGCAACAACAAAGAGAGGATCACAGCTGCTGCTAGTTTGTGGCAGGGTAGAGAGACATCCCTGATATACCATGAACATATATATATATATACATATATATATATATAGTACCAGTCAAAAGTTTGGACACACCTTCTCATTCAATGGTTTTTCTTTATTTTTTATTTTTAGATTAATATTGAAAACATCCAAACACATATGGAATTATGTGGTAAACAAACAAATGCTCAACAAACCAGAATATGTTTTATATTTTATATTCTTCAAAGTAGTTGGATGAGAAGGTGTGTCCAAACTTTTGACTGGTACTGTATACTAACCAATACATTTAAACAAGTATTGGCAGATTAATTATGAAAGAAATGAGTTGCAGTGCTTATTTTTTTTATAAATAAAGATGTTTGTATTTAGTCTGTATTTTTTGTAGATTAATATTGAAGACATGAAGGAACACATATGGAATTATGTGGTTTATCTTGATTCTTCAAAAGTTGAATGAGAAGGTGTGTCCAAACTTTGCATATACTGTATAAGACCATATATTTAAACATTTTTTTGCAGTGCTTAATTTTTTTATAAATAAAAAAAGTACAGTACTTTTACTTAAATCAGTACCAGTCAAAAGTTTACCTTCTCATTCAATGGTTTTTCAGTCAAAAGTTTGGTAAACAAACAAATGCTCAACAAACCAGAATATGTTTTATATCATTCAATGGAATTTTTCTTTATTTTTATTTTTAATTTTTTTTCAAATAAAGTACATTGTAGATTAATATTGAAGACATCCAAACTATGAAGGAACACATGTGGAATTATGTGGTAAACAAACAAATGCTCAACAAACCAGAATATCTTTTATATTTTAGTTTCTTCAAAGTAGTTGAATGAGAAGGTGTGTCCAAACTTTTGACTGGTACTGTAAATATAGAACAAAAAGCAAAAGAAGTTGAACCAAATACAAACGGTTGTTTAGATATTGGTTTGCATAATGTTCATGTTATTACTGGATGGTACAAACCTGAACCATGGTGAATGAATGCTAGAATCATCTTGTCATCTTCAAATCAATACAGTTGTGCAGCATAACATTACTGGTATATGGAGAGTTAACGCACTTTCAAAACTCAGTCCTGCCTGCTGTTCTTTTTAAGTCTAGTCTTACTTCAGTTTGCTCATAACATTCCAGAGATTCCTGCCGTTCTGACACTGATTGGATCATTGACTTTAGTGAGATAAAGGAATGTTTTCACTCAACAGAGACCCTCCTGACTCAAAAGTGACAAGATCTGTCACATTTTAATGCAGATAATCAAGACCAAATTTGCATGACTTGTCTTAAAAAGACAGCTGTTTCATTGGAGAATGGCTTAGTGAATTTACCAAAGTTGCCCCCTTTACTGTGGGGCCTCAGCTGCTATAGAGGCATATGCTTATGACGTAGGCCTACTTGTAAGTCCGGTTCAGCAAGTGTCTGTATACATTGTAAAGAGATATTGAACTTGGCTTAGTGTCTGCCATCTTAAGTCTACCCAGACTGATCAAGTCATTTATCAACTTTGTTAACTTTTATGAACATTGTACAAACATTGTTGAATATCAGTAGATAGAATGTAATCATAGCCCTTTATTGATCTTTCATTGGCTTACATATAAGCTACTTGGCACAAGTTCTAACCAATATATAGAATTACTTGTTTGGGAAAAACGGGCCAGTGCTTGAATGTGTGCCTATGCTTGCAGGACATTTTAGAAGTATATATGTACCTAGAAATGCATGCATGTTTGTAAGAAACCGCTAAACATGCACAATATATGCACGCTATATATGACTTAATCATGTTGGTGTGTGCTTGATGACTGAACTGCTTACAGGGGTGACTTGTGAAATTCGAGTAGCCTTTTGCATAGAATCCTCTCCCATTAATCTGATCCAATCTGTGATCTGAGGCTCTGAAATAGCTGGTGGTCGATCAATAGCTGCTCCCTTACCATCTAGCTTTTATATTTTAAAGGACCTTTCCTGATTACATCCCAGCAACAATCCAGGTTACTCTTGATAGTTAAATATTGAACAATGAAATACAAAAGACTATGATGGCACTGTCCCAGAAATAGAAACATATAAGCGTTGCTGATGTTTAAACATGGCCCTGAGATCCAGCTTCATTTAGACCATCTAGGCAGAGTCAGTGCAGTGTCATCCCCCCCAGTGATGTGCAGTCCCAGCGCATATGTCTGCTGCATCGATGTGGTGAGTGATTGAGGCTGTGAACTCTACCCTCGAAGGTTTAACAGTGTCTGAAAATGAGAGAATGATCCCAGAGTAACGGTCACAAATATTGATGCCTTCTGGTTCGTGGGGGTAGCAGAACATAACTCTTACCTCGTTATTATACTGCTAAGACATGGGGTTGTGTTTAGGGCTCTGATGTACAACCAGGTTTATGCATGCAGTGTTTTGGAGAATGTGGAGGAGGAGCGCACAGATCTGCATGCTATGGAGAGAGTGGGAGTAGCTTGCAGTAAACTGGAACACCCTGACTCAGCCTGTGTAGAACAAATCTAGCCTCGGTGGGAACTGCTTCTCATTATCTTTCCTGAAGTGTCTTGGATTAGTGAGTTGGAAAACAGACATCGAGAAGAAGGAGACCATGTGGGTCATGATTAATGAAAACATACAGTGATATCTGGCGGTTTAAAGATCTAGCTTTAGTGCAGGAATGCAGATTAGTTCTCTCTACTTTTTTGAAAATAAGCAATTGCTACAGAACTATTGTCACGTTCTTTCTATGGCCGACCTTTTTGTTCTCAGAGTAACATGTTTTGTCATCATCCCGTGCGTTCAGCCCCAAACATAAATGGCTGCTGCAGCTCTGTTGCCGACCAACCTTTGTTGCCCCTCTTTTCACTTTTGTTGTCGTTCAGCTTCCAGGCCTCAGAAGCTCTACGTACAGTCCATACATGTTGTGAAGCCTCACTTGTTCGCCATGGTTGTGTGTTTGTGTATGTGGATCCGTACAGAATAGCATTGTTGGGCTACAGTCTCACAGTACTGCACATACCCAATGCTCTCCCATTAGGTCACTAAAGGGGTAGAGGGGCACAATGGGGCCATTGTTTTAAGTGTACACACAAGTACACTTGCCCCCACCCCTACCCCCTAGTATGCTACCCTCTACTGCTCTTTTGCTCTAGATTCAGGTCAGTGAGCTCCAAACTGTATGAGTTAACACATTTACTCACAGCTGCTTTCTACAGGGAATAGGAGGCGAGAACTTCTACAGACTCTTTTTGAAGTTGGGATGTCATTTTGCCTCTTAACATATTCCTTAATTGTAGTGTTGTGATAAACCTTGCACCTGACGCTGCATATCTTATAGTGACATCTTTTGGAAAATTACAAGGAGAGGAGAGATGCCACAAACTTGTCCAAATCTCATACTGGCACTACTCTCTCCAATGAAACACTAAAGGACACCATACAGAACAAGGTTAAAGATTCAAATGATTTATTTGTCACATGATGCTCGTACAATATGTACAGTAAATTCCAGGGTAGCATACTTTTTAGGCTGTGCAAAAATGGCTAAGTTTCGCATCAACATCCACACATTTTCTACATTTTATAAAAAGCTTTTTCGGACATTTTGCTGCTTGTTGCTCCTATTACATTTATCCTCTCAAAATAGACTACTCTAAATTATCTTTAAACCCAAGTGTGAGTTTGATAAGCCAGCCAGTCAGTAGTAGACCAGATCAGGAGAATTAGCAGCTCATGTGCTGCATGTGGTGAGAATGTTGACTTGGACTCCCACTGGGGAGACTTTGTCTCATGATCTGCTCTGTTTGGGTTGTGGGGATTATGGTTCTTACTGTTTGGCTGTTGTGTAACCATATCAAAGGCTGTAAATCACTGGTGGCTCAGAGCTTGTTTAACTTTTTTTTTTATGGTACATCCTGTAATGTTTCACTATGGTTGTCTTCTGTAGTGGTATTGTGCCTTTGGAGCCCAGGAGATAATGGTTAAACATAGCCGAGTTGTTTGGCTTTATGTTGCAGTTTCATGCAGAACTGACTTCTTTGTATCAGTATGGCACTTATAGAATGGAATAGTGTTCCCAAATCGCATTAAAATCAGTACATTGACAAATGTTCATGACACATGGCCGAAGTGTGTCCCCATGAGAGTTGAGCTTGTTTCAGTGACTCAAAGTCCATGAAGCAAAACTAAAAGAGAAAGTATGAAGCATATTCCTAATAGGAAAAAAAAGCTAGAATGAGTCAGTCCAAGAAAAGCCCTGCATTGCTCCAACAGTTGATGCTATATAACACTCCTCCTTTAGTGGGCCTGGGGAATTGTTCATTCACAACCTTATTGTGCCACCTAAACTACCTACCGTGTGTCACGCACTGAGTTTAGTTTCTCCAGAACAAAAATGAAGATAATTGCATTATTTGAAAGCTTTTTTTTGCACTTTGTTTGCATGCATGCATCAGGCTGTTTTCAAATGTGTGGATTAGTTGAGCAGGGAGGGATAATTCACAACGTATCATGATCACAATTGTTTCTTTTTGCAAGTAATCAATCTATTCTCTTTTATGAACTACAGATGGTGTAGATTGACATTGTCGCTGCCTTTCAAACTAAGGAAATAGTGTGCTGTCCGTTGTAATGTTGTGTCTGTCTGGCCAGTTCAGTGTCAGCCTGAATGGCGCTGGGCTTCAGACACAGTCCTCGTTTTACTTTAGTACATGCCGCATTTTACAGCCTCGATCTTTCTCTGCTGGCGACCTGTAGGGTCACTGGCTGTCACAGGTATTCCTCCACAAATTTTAGTGCCCTATTCCTTCGACTCAATTACCTTCTCAGTATTTTCTTAGCCTATTTTTCAGACCTCTAAATCACTGATCACATCTCTGAATAGTTCAGCAGCTCAAATACACCCTGCTGCCTCCCTGCAATTAAACCTACCTTCATTAAGTTTATAATGCTCAGCCTACAGCTATATTGATGTTGAATTATACTGTGTTTAAGTTACTAGAATATGCATAAGGATGTTTTCAGAACACAAAGGCACAGTCCTATTTAATGAGATTGGAGAAGATTAAACTAGATATTTTAGAAAGAATAGAAGTAGAAGATTTACCATTTCTTCAGCTACAGCCTAACAGTGAAGCTAAAAGTGTGGCAGGCAGTGTTTTGTTGGAACAGCTGGTAGAATTGAGGGAGGGAGAGCGGGGAGACAGGAAAGAGCAGGGGAGGAGGCTGGGAATGTGGGACTGAAGGATGTAGTTTCAAGGGGAAGGAGAGTGGGGCAGAAGGGAAGGGGGTGGGGTCTCACACCATAATGACACATAATACAGACAGGCCAATGTTACAAGCCACAGACAAGTCAACCGACGAAAAAAAAATGACTTTGTGTGATGCCCACGGCTACAAACTGCTTCATCAGTTAAAACCTTTGTCTGTCTGACCGACTCCCTGTCTTGGTCTGCACTCCACAATCTGTTTAAGGTTTAGCTTCTCACACATTCTAGAGCATCAAAAATTCAATAGATAGTGGATCCACAGAGAAATTGACCGGGAACCTTTTTTGAGAATTTATTCCAGTTTCTCAGTTGAGAATATTGGCGGTTGTTCCTTGTCTTCTTTGCCCTCAGCATTTCCAACAGTGTCTTGTAATGTGTTTTACAGTATCATTGCTTTTTCATCAAGTCTTGAGTTTTGGTAAATGTGAGATGCTTCGGGATGTTTTTTGAGCTCCTGACCTTGCATATTCAGTTTCTCTGTTTAGTCGAAGATTTAGTCTTTTGCCCTACAGGGGAGAGGTTTGTTGTTTTGGGTTGTGATCTTTTACATGACTATATTTGTAGCACTTTTGAACTTTATAATGTCATAACGTTAGGAAGGAAAACTTGTTCATCCTCCACCTGAAGATCATTGATGTAATGTTGTTAAGATGAAAGACAAAACCCACTGAAAGCAAATCATTGTAACCACCACTTAAAGCAGATTTTGAGTGGTGTCTTCTGAAACACAGCGGGATAGTAAAGACTTTGAGTCAGGTCTATGATAAAGACACAGAACCGGTGTTTACTTTGGATATGGACGATGATATTATCCCAGGTGACTATATTGCATACAGGCCTTGTGATTGGTTGGTCCTCCTGCAAAGTAAGCACATGAACTAATATGAAAGTATTACACGGAAGCTAAAATGAAAGGAAATCATAGATGCCAAGACCAAAAGGCAGAGAACTAGATGAGTGTTGAATGAATGGCCGGGTCAATATAGCTATTGGCAGCAGCTTCCCCTCAGGCAGTAATTCTATACCACATGTCAAGGACAAGAGTAGGACATCGGACTGAGCTGCAACCACGACCAATATGCATCAAACCCATTGTTACAACATCCAGACTGTTACTATCGAATGCTTCTCCATTCATTTAAACTGTGTAGTAATTACCCAATATAACTCAGCCACTAACTGCAGCCTCAGATATTACCCGACTGTGGAATCGCACCGACGAGTCAAATAAACAAAGTGAAATGAACGGGCAATTCAGTCTGATAACCATGCTAGCCAAACTAGGAAGTGGTATAACCTGTTATGACTGGGTGGGAGCTGTCTATTTCTGAGCTGAGCTGGGACAGATGTAGGGCTGTAATCAACCAAAGAAATTCTTGGTCGACTGAAACCCTGAAATTTCGACTAAAAATCGACTAATGGGGGGGGAAGAGGCATCACGTGCATCTGCGCAATATAATAGCCCATGATTACCGAAAATATATACTGATATCAGCACAAGAAGGCAATTAAACACAAAAGGCAATTCAGGGAAAATTATCTTTATTAAACATCCCAGATCATGTACCAAAAATAAAGCAAAGGCATGATTGTCTGGCGCGCTGGCACTGAATATCCAGGTTCCAAAACTTTTAACAGGTTCTTAAAACCTTGGCCTTCCACGACACCAATGGGCCTCATATCCTGAGCAATAAAATTGACAATTCCTTCTGTGATATCATGTTTGCGTTTGGATGATAGAGGAGGCTTAACATCCAGCGTGGTCTGGGTGTATCGGAGGGATCCTGCAGTTATAAAACGAATAAACGATTATTAGACTAAAATATTGAAATATGTTTAATATGATATTAATAGGCTATAATATTGAAATATTACCGTTTTTAGATGATACGCCATGTTTGTAGTCGAGCTGTGATATGCAAACTGTTGTTTGCAAATTTTACATTCGACTTTTTTCCCGCCACACTGCCGATGTCATTGACATGGATGTAGAGGAGGAGGACTCAAATGAAACTTAAATGAAACGCTCAAAATAAAAATAAATATTCAGCAATTAAACCACCGGACGTTGAATAACATGGACCTTCTTCAGTCTACCTGTCTCTAGTGGGTTGGGCTAATCCAAAATAGTGAAAACAAGGGGGTGTTCTCTGAAGACAGGCTGTTTTCTGTGAAACAGGGCTCTGAAAACACCCCCATTAGCACTTGGTACTTTCCTCCTGATGACGACTTTATGAAATTAACACGGCAAAAAATCGACCAATCAGAATTTTGGTCGACCCAGAACGTATCGACCAATAAGTCGACCAGTCGACTAGGACTTTACAGCCCTAGACAGATGTTGGTGTTGCAACATTAATGGTGTGGTTTTAGCACGGCACATGATCTAGCATGAATAGGAGAATCTCGTAGTTTTAAGATAAGAAACACTAGGAATAAGTAATGAAATAGTAAAAAACTGAAACTAAACTTTCACACAAAAAGTGCAAACTTAATGCACACAAATGTGTATATGTGTGCCCATACATGTACAATATGTGCATATACAGTGCAGCGACCAATGAGGTTTTATACATCACATGTGCTAGTTGTTGTTTCCAGCTTCTCCGAATCCAGCTGACTGCAAATCACCAGGCTAATCAAAGCCTTAGTAATATGGATGGATGGATTAGACTATTGACATGTATGGATTATACCTCAGTAAATCAGATTAGGGCACGGTGACCCTGGTACATAGTATGCAGAGATTAAGGCAATAGTCCTAAATGTACAAGAAAGCTCTTCCCTCTTTGCTGTCCCTTGAGCAGGAGACCGGTTCAGGTTCCAGTCTTATGCGCTACGGGGGTGCTGTCCTGTAATTGAACCTGAGGTCTGATCCTCAAATGGAGCATTCTCTTCTTGGTTATACTAACTTAGTAGTTGTAAACATGATCTATAGTGTCGATGGTACTTAAAAAAACAATTTAAAGTTATTTTTTGTCGTTCTGTTGAAATTGTTGGTGATTTTATCTTTTTTTTTTTTTTGCTTTGTTGTGTTGGTAAGATACTACATAGTTCAGCAGTTAGTGAGGTAAAACATGATGAAGCATAAGAGCAAACTAAAGAAAGTATTTAGGATATATCACTTAGCCCTGTAGCACAAAACCAAAGCAAAGAGTTTAAACTTTGTCGGGCTGACTTGTTGGCTGCAAATGAACAGGGCTCCCCGGCGAGTCCCGAGGGCTCAGCAGATACCATTCTGCGTGCTCCAGGGCAATAAATCCTCTTTGCAGGGCTGGTGATCAAGCCATGATGTAAAGGAGCTTAGTAGCAATAGACAGCCTGGCAGGAAGCTGCTTCCCTGTTGGCCACAGGTCAGGTGACCACACACACACACACACACACACACACACACACACACACACACACACACACACACACACACACACACACACACACACACACACACACACACACACACACACACACAACACAGACAGGAGGGAGACAGGCAGGGAAGAGGTGGAAAAACAATGAGGGAAATGGACATGGGGAGGTGTATGAATGGTGACAACAGAGGGAGGTTGGACAGAGAAGTTAGCAGAGATTACTTTGAGGTTTTTTCAATAGATGGATTTGGTTTGATCTGAGTGAGAACACAACCTTGGCCTGCTGCAGATCCACACCAGGACAGTCTTGCTGTTGGACACTTTGGAAGCAGGCAGTGCATATATGGATGTTTGTTTGTCAGATGTTTGTTGAGGTCATGTGCCTTCTTTGAGTGTTGGGAAGTTGAGGGGAGCCAAGGTGAGAGAAATGCCACATTGTTATTGTTGGTATTCAAGGCTGCCACTAACGAATATTCTTATTTTGTTTATAAGATTGTGAACGATTCCAGTCATAGTTTATTTCAGCAAACAGTCCTAAACCCATAAACTTTTACTAACCATAGAGTTTACTGTTGTATGATAAAATAAAAGTAAACCATTAACACATTTCAGAAGCTGAAAATAGATTGTTTGGTATTTTTGCTCAAAAAATGATTAAAAGCATAAATTGATTATCAAAATGGTTGATTTTGATAATTTTTTTGTCAATCATGAAATTGATTAATCTACTTATTGTTTCAACTGAACAGATACTGTACTAATCATGTCGTTGTTTTGATGTTGGCAGTCTTATTGTAAACACAGGAGATGAGCGTCTAACATCTCTCCGTATCTTTCTCTTCCTCCCTTCCTCAGGTCACTTTCCTCCCTCCCTCCCTCCCTTCCCCTCCTCCCCTTCCACCTGTCACAGCTCCGGTTGTCATGGAGAACTCTTCGGTGGCGTCTGCGTCGTCTGAGGCTGGGAGCACACGCTCACAGGAGATCGAAGAGCTGGAGCGCTTCATTGACAGCTATGTGCTGGAGTACCAGGTGCAGGGGCTTCTGGGAGACAAGGCTGATGGAGACTTGGACTTGGACAATGGAGGCAAGGTGCCACAGGTCAGAGCTTTATTACATTAATGGATGACATGATCTCATAAGTCCTATATCTGTGGGCAGCAGTGATTCTTTTTAGTGGGGCCTCTGGTTTTTGTTCTTTCAAAACAGCTGCCCCTATCGTTGTAATGTGTATGTAAATGTAGACAAATGTGGAGGTACCTCCACCAAACACTGCAGCTGGAGGAAAAATACTTAGTTTGAGACTTTACTTTGTTTATGGTTTTGTTAACATGTAAACAAACACCCCTTTCATAAATTAAAGTACCTTCTCCACCCAATTTTTCCCACCAGTGGACAGATGACTGCAACAACAAGAAAGATGGCAGCTGGACGTCTTCACGGGGGAGAGGCTCAACCAAGCCAGTAAGTGGCTGTTGTGTCCTGCATACTTGTTCTGTCTCCTCATCCCTTCCTTTACTTTTTGAAGGCTGTTTTTAAAAAAATTTACAGTGCACAAAACAGGACAAAACTTTCATGGTGTAATTGAAACTATTGCAAATCAACAACATATTGTCATAGGGATATAGATAATAAACTATGGAACATGTCAAGCTACGTTAAATAGGCAACAACATGGACCTGTTAAAACAACACAAATGACAAAAAAAACTAAGAAACACCTAAGTGCTCAAAGCTAGCTATTTACTTCCTGATATTCGTTTGACAGATAATATTAAATGCAACACCTTAAATATCATGTCTTTTCAATAATCTGAAGACAACCCAAAAAAACAATGTTGCTAGGTACGAGTCCTTCATTTTTTCCTGATAATACTAAATTGTGGACAAAAGAATAATCATAGAAATAAACAAACAAAACAAAACAAACAGAAAAATATATATACATGAATATAACCATTATTACAACCAGTACAATTTTTCAGAAATCAACATTTTTTATTGGGGACCCATTCAAATGACCACCTGTGGGTCCCAGGGACTCAATACATTGAAAAACCGATCAACACCTCTATGAGGGCAGTCCTAGTTTTACCCAATAAACGGGTGGAAAATATTCATAAACACTACTTCAGAGTATTCGAGGTGAACACAGTGTTTACGTGTGTTAAGCCTCCACTAGAGTCCTGATTCTACTGCTACTTCCATGTTGTTGTTGTTGTTGTTGTTGTCGTCCTCTTCTGTGCTCATCTAGACCCTCTGGTCTCTGAAGCATCACTTTTGATTAAATCGTAGGTTTGCTCTGCCCTCTCAGCTCTGTATGTTGGTGTAGTCTTTCCCTCTCTGTCAACTGCTCAAGTGTGTGATTAGAAGAGACTGTAACACCAGCCGAAAGCGATCCACAGCTCCTTTTGCTTGCTTGTGGTTGCTGAAGTCAAAGTATGCTCTAAATGACTAACATGGGATGCTGTGAGGCTAGAACCAGTAATTGAATAACCCTAAATGAATTATCAGTCAGTTTGTCTGCTAAATATCTATGTGTGTATGTGTGTTCGCTGGTCTGCTGTACAGTCTGCAGTGGTTTAGAGTATTATTGATCCCAAGAGATTCATTGGTATGATCCACCAAGAAGCGAGTGGTGAAGCAGCATGGGTGAGAGGTTCAAAGAGCAGAGTGAGCCAAAAAATGAGGGGAGGTAAAGAGAGGGACTAGAATTGATATGTCAGTATTTATGTCAATACATTTTACATTCAGCTTCTGAAAGTGTAGCGTCCAAAACTCGTAATTGAAACTAGAGTTTTGACGACCTTTTGGGATGTCAGAATATAATAAAACTCAAAAACAACCAACAACAATTCAGCAGTAAAAGAGACAAACATGTGGTGACAGGAACGTAAGCTGTTATTTCAGATCAACAATCACAGCGCTGCACTATTCTATATGCTCTGAATTGTTTTTGTTAAGAATACAACACAGGTTGTCGTTACACTCCTATAATGCTTTTAAACAAAACGTTTAGAATTGCACACTTGCTTCAATTGTTCTTCAAAGTTTTTGTTCCCCACTGTAATTAACTATGACAGAGTATAGAAAAAGTAACCAGTCCTTTTCTTTTATCCCCTCTCTCAACTCCACAGGACGAATGGGAACACAGCAGTAACGGCAGCACCGGTTCCAGGCCCAGTTCAGGGTCTAGACCAGGGTCTGGATCACGCTCTGGCAGCAGAGGCAGAAACAACCAGTTCACAGGCCCTGCCATGGTACAGATGCACCCGTGTGTTTGTCTGTTGTCTCATTTGTTTTTCTACTGCCACCACATTCCTTCAGTGCTCATAGAAATATCAGCTGCAAAAGAAATGAAAGGGAACATCTTGGGGAGACTTTGAGGAACCAATACTTTGGTTGCTGTTGTCAGGTGACTGTTGCTATGTTGTATTGTTCTGTGGGGAGTCTCAAGCATCTAATGATTTCCCCACAAATCAAATCTGCACCATCATTTGTGCAGATATTATGTTTAGGGGGCACTCCACCAATTTTAGCACATGAATATTAGTTTACTTTTCTTAATGGGTACTACTCAGCCTGTTTAAACAGTTTAACCTCACATTTCTGACAAACTGGATGTGTGGCTATTTGAAAGACAAGGGCATTTACCAGGCAAAGAGGGTCGAATGGCAAATGGGTATAGGAACAAACCTTTTTGGAGCTTGACCCATACTGGGAACTAAAACTACTAACTACTACTACTTAAACTAACTTTCTGGAATGCAGTAATAAAAGAGAAAGAAAATACTATGCGCATTGACTTTAAAGCCTCTTTAATTCATCCAATTTTTATTTCAAAAGGAATCTGCTTTTCAATAAGAACAGTTCCAGTGGTTCACCTGTTTATATTAGTTAAATACCAAGTACGTGATGGCTTCATAAGAAGTGTTGTGTAGTCATACTTAAAATATTCTCCTTGTGTGTCATCTAGAACGGGAACAGAGAAGGCTCCTTTGACATCCTGGGGACAGACATATGGGCTGCCAACACAATGGACTCACGCGGGTAGGTGCCTCTCTGTTTCATAAACCAAATATGTTGAACAGTCTACTGGGTCTGTATTCCAAACATAGTTTTCTTGCGGGTCATATGACTGATTTAGACACGCACTGATTCTGTTTTGCCTCTTTTGCTCTCATACTTTGTAACAGTCCTCTCACTGTCTTTGACTTTATGTTAACCTGACTTTGCTTGGCTTATCTACATCTCTATCTTTTTCATTTGAGGTCTGCTGTTTGCTAAATCTTGATAAGTTTTCTCCTGGTTATCCTGAGCCAGTATTTCCCAGCT
>NC_072462.1:11815003-11914755 GCF_027596085.1 Anoplopoma fimbria | reverse complement strand
AAACTTCCTCCACCAGACGTTTCTCGTCATCTGGAGAAAAAAATGGTGCGTCAAACAAATGTCTTCTCATAGCTGTTCAGGAATCTAAATATTAGCACACAGCCATTTCTTACATCCTGAACACTTGTGTGTGTCACACACACACACACACACACACACACACACACACACACACACACACACACACACACACACACACACACACACACACACACACACACACACACACACACACACACACACACACACACACACACACACACACACACACACACACACACACCTTTCTCTTGGCGTATGTGGTTAATGTGAAACAACGGGGAGATTTTTTAGGAAATTGCTTGCAGGAAAAGTTTAACCACCAGGGAATTGAGCAATCAAATTATGGTGCTGCATATGCTTCAAGTCTGTGCTAACTCACATTTCGAAGCCGTATGTTTAAATAATATTTATACAATTTGTTTTATTTTGTAGAATTTTTCGAGTTCAGTTTTACAAAATATTGACATATTCATATCCTTTAATTCAAGACTGATCCAAAAGATTGAAGCTGAGGTTTTAAATAAAAGACAAACAATGTTTGGAAAGCTGTTGAATGCTGCCACATGTTTAACAAACACTTTATTATTGTAATCTGTTGTATATGAATGGCCAACGGTGCCACCACCAGTGTCTTGTTATTTTGCTGATCACATTATGTTGTTTGCTGTGGCTCGGTGGCTATCTCTATCACTAAGTCACAGGTCTTTTTTTATTCATGAAACCATTCTGGGAAACCGTCCCTCTCATGAGCCTGTGTTACTCAGAAACTTGGACGTCCAAGAGGTCTGGTGGCCAAGCATCTATTTTTAATGCCAAATGACATCAGTGTCAATGGGACTTTTTTTAAAATGTTTTAATAACAAAGCAATACCACAGACAAACACACAATGGGGCCAAAGTAAAAAAATTAAATAAAAAAATAGCTAGGCTGCCCAAGCTAGATTCATGGCTCCAGTAAAACACAGATAAAAAGAAAATGTAACAGACAAAGGCCACTTTAAAATCACACAGAACAAGGCTACCATATAGACGTTGCATGAACCAAGTGTCCAATAAAAGGTCCCATAGAGGCTGCAAACACACCAACACATACCTTAGAGCCATTTTAGCAACAAGCAAGATATCTCAATTGTGGGACAAACGGAAGGCTGAGATCATTTCCAAAAAGGAAACAGTGTAACCTCTGAGGAGTGTGATTGTACTCAGTAAATTCTATGGCAATCAGACTTTTCTTATGTACATCTAGAAACATTGTTCTGATGATGACTGCAAATGGAAAAGCCAAAGGGTCACCAAAAACACAAGGGTACTTCTATCCCCCAAAGCAAACTTTAGTTCTCCTTTAAGTCAACAAATGATCCTCTGCAGAGCATGACCATCCAAATCAAATTTACAACTATGTGACCAGTAATTGCTGGGATATTTGACTCCGGGCCAGACTGAGGGTTGGACACACTACATCAACCTCAGGCTCTTCACATTAGTGGCAAAAACAACTATAATGCTGCGGTTCAACCAAATAAAAAAATACTGCTGTTGCAGGTCAGCAACCCAACAACACAATCTGATCATCAAAACATCAACTTGTCTGCTTGATGCTGCAGTTCTGCACTCGGTCAGTTATTTTGTGATTCGGCACCAGCCGGTCCCCTGACTCCAACACAGATCTGCCATTCCATAAACACTGCCCAGAAATGATGTGTCACAGCACAAAGCAGGAAAGTAGAAGGGGAGGGGGATGGGCTCTGTCTTGAGTGTTCATAAATACAGACTGAGAAGAATATATAGAAGGAAGAGAGATAAACAAAATAGAAAAAGGTAAAATAAAGGGGATGGGATGGTGGTGAGTAGCTGGTTGACAATAAGAGGAGAGCAACGTGGCTCCCTCTCCTCATTATTACCCACCTACGCACCCAAACAAAGGATTCCATAACACCAACAACCTGCCTACAAACATGCCGATTAAACAATCTAGCTTCTCAACTGTTTGCTAGAGAGAATTGGTCCCTGTGAGTTTCTAAATGACAGACATAAAGAAACAAAAGCACATGCATCTTTTTTTAACTAATGTTTAAGTCATTATTTTCTGAAGCTCAATCACATTCTGTTATGAAAGCTTCAAATGTCTATAGACTACTTAACATGTCAATGAAATGAGTATACTCCTCTACAAATCAGATTATTTCATTTCAACGTTTTTCCATAATCAAGTAAAATTTTCTACAGTACAGTTAAATTATCCGACTGCTATTACTGGACATCATCCGTCTCATTTTCAAAGAAAAACAGTCTGTTCAACAAAGTCTCAAAAGCCTGAAACAGTTAAAAGGTAATGAAAAACTTGGCAGCATGGACAGAAAAAAAGGCTTTCAGTGTTGGAAGCTCAGCATTAAAATAAACCCGATTTATAAAAAATGACAAAATTCAGGGAAAACAAACCAAGAGTAGGGAGAAAAATGTTACCAAAGAAAGACTTGATAAGCATGTTTTTTTAACTGAAAAAGCCTGAAGTAGGTGGATTTGAGCCAAGATCAATCTACTGCTGGATTATCTCCTATTGTGCAAAGATTTGTCCGCATGAGGCAACTTCACTTATCTACTGGACCAAACAGCAGCACCAGCTGTGCAGCCATAATGAGCCACATTCACGGCACTCACTGGGGAGGATTCACACAGTTCGATTGCCAACAATTTAGCATTTTGGTGAGCGGTTTCGATATCCCTATTTCAGCTCCCTCTCTAATGCTCGCAGCCATTTGTCACAGAAATGCATTTGTTTTGGCACTTCAGTGTGCAAAGACGATCTGCACACCAACTGTGACTCTAACCATAGATATATGGTTGGACTACTGCAACTCACTACTTGCCGGAGCCCCGGCGTCGGCCATCAGACCTCTGGAGCTCATCCAGAAAGCTGCAGCACGTCTGGTGTTCAATCGCCCCAAGTTCTCCCACACAACTTCCCTTCTCCGTTCTCTACACTGGCTCCCTGTAAGAGCTCGCATCCAGTTTAAGACTCTGGTGCTAGCCTACAGGGCAGTGAAAGGAACAGCTCCTTCCTATCTCCAGGCCATGGTCAAGCCCTACACCCCCGCCCGACCACTTCGCTCTGCTGCCTCGGGGCGATTGGTTGCCCCGTCGCTCAGAGGTCCCTGCGGCCGATCCACCCGGTCACAGCTTTTTTCTGTCCTGGCCCCTCAGTGGTGGAATGAACTCCCCACTGACGTCAGGACAGCAGAGTCGCTGCCCATCTTTAGGCGCAGGCTGAAAACTCACCTGTTCAAGAAGTACTACCCGGAGCCTTCCTCGTAGCACTTATTGCATTCATATTAGTTTGTTGCAGTTATTGCATTCGTATTAGTTTGCTGCACTTACTGTATTCGTATTAGTTTGTTGCACTTATTGTATTCATATTCGTTTATTGCACTTATCCTATTCGGATTAGTTTGTAGCACCTATCGTATTCGTATTAGTTTGTTGCAATTATTGTTTTCGTAGTAACTTGCCTCTGCACTATACTTTTGCTCTGGTTTATGCTTTTAGATGCTTGTTTAAGAAAGGAGATGCACTTATGACTTCTGGTGACTAGTAGTTCTCTTGAATACCTATGTTGAATACACTTCCTGTAAGTCGCTTTGGATAAAAGCGTCTGCTAAATGACTGTAATGTAATGTAATGTAATATATAATCATTGTTCAATGTGCTAACAGTGTGACTTTTTATTTGACAACCGATAAATGCAGTGACAATACAACCCACAAGAAAACAACGTGGTTTAATTAGGCTTATAAAACATGTTTTTATTTTGTCTGACAAAAGACGGCAACAGTCCAAAACCCAAAGATATTGAGGTTACTATCATGTAGCTCAAATTTGAGAAGCTGGAACCCACAAATGTGGTCCTAAAAGATCTCTTAAATTATTATTTGATTATTAAAATAGTGACCGATTCATTTTCTGTTGATCCAAAAAAACAACTGAGCAACTTATTGTTGCAGCTCTAAAAAAATATCATTAGATTATGAATCGCACAGTCAGTTATCTAGGAATCAAGGTTGTAAACCTGACTCTGCATTGCCAGTCTGGATAATGTTGCTTTGAAAGCACATAAATCATTGATCTATATATCATGTTCAATCTGCTTGACACACAATACGACCTCATTCTGTTTAGCAAATGGCAGTGATCTCATGCCAAACACACATCCCTTGTCACCCATCTACTGGTTCAAGGGTGTGACGTACACCTTAACTGTATGCATCTGTTGCAAAACCACATGGACTATTATATACTCAAACTAAAGAAGACCTTGCAGGAGTATTACATAAGCATGCTTGAAATGCTGAATTACCACTTTTGTTGCAAAGTATAGGTTTGTAGAGAAATTATTTACAAACACAAAGAAGTTGTGATAAAAGCACACCTGTATGCTGTACAAGTACACATACCTCTGTTAAAGTCCAGCTTGGCCGACTGCAGCGCGTAGGCCTCACATTCTTTCTTGCTGAAGCTGAAAATGATAACGGGCTGGAAGTTTCTCTCCATGATCATCTTTACTATCTTGAACACACTGGATGGACCTGAGGAAATCAAACATGAGTACACAAAGACATGAATACTGATGCAAGTTATTGATTGAATTTAAGATGTTTACACATTTCTATCTTATAAACTGACACACACCTTTAGTGCCTCCTTTCCGCCCTCTCGGGTCCCACTTGCCCCCTCCGCTGCCCCCAGAATCCCCTGCATCTCTCAGCACCTGCATAGCTGTGTTGAAATTGTCTTCTCTGAAGTCTCCCTGAAGAAAAGCAAAACAGATGTTTTGTAGCCTATCGTGTGAAGACTGATGCTGATTAATGCATCCAAAATAAGAAGACAAAGAAAGGGAAAGAGATCAGACACATCTGGTCTGTTTCTAGTCTGACTTGTTTAGGAAACAAATGCCAACTCTCTTTCATAAACCAGTTTGGAGGTGATCTTACATTCTCATCAACAACCAGGTGGAGTCCATCGCCTCCTGCTGGAAAGACATAGTGTTGCAGTGGAGTGGGACGGTAGTCTGTGTAGACTACATGGCACGGCTACAGGAGACAGAAACACCTCATTAATTATGTAACAAAATGGAAAATAAAAACATGAAGAAAAGTTGACACATAATTGTCACCTACTCATATTACACACAGGAGGATGTAACTTTAAAAGGTATACTTCAGCCATGAAATGAACATTTGTATGTCAATTACTTACAGCATGTGACCTTGTATTCTTGAACAAAACTTTGTTTTTCCCACATCTCGGAAAATACAAAAATAATGTAATGAATCCTTAATGAATTGAAGTAAAGGGAGGCCAGTTTTAACAACCCATAACTATATCAAATTATCTGTTTTCAAATGTGTACACAACTCGTGCATTACAGTCCAAGTCTCATTTATCTAGCTGCATCCTCAATACTTTCCAAAAACATGCATTTTTGCCAAAATCTTTCTTACTATTTAAAACACTTCCATCACTACTGCCTCAGGCCTGCGCAGGCTCACTACTCTTCCACACTTGCAATACACCTGCTCCTTTTGTTTTAGGATTCTCTATTCACTATTGAAGCATTTGGGGAAAAACTAGTTTTTTTTCCAGTTATTTCAGGTAATCTGCAGTGAGTAATTGATATACAAATGTTCATTTTGTGGGTGAAGTTTTCCTGTATCCCTTGTAATTATAATATATACCAGTACAACATCCCACCTGTTTATGCAGGTGGGTAATCCACTCAGCAAACTGCCTGGCATTGGGGATGGTGGCTGACAGGAAGACGTAATGCACATTGTCAGGAAGAAGAATGATGGTCTCCTCCCAAACCACACCACGCTCTGAAATACATAGATAGCAGGGGCATGTGTTACAAGCAAAAAATATGGTTGTTTTCATATCACTTTTTTTCTGTGAGGTTTACTCATACGATTGTTCAAAGTCTGATTTATCTAACTATTAAAACTGCACAAAACTATTGTAAATTGCTTGTTTCAGCCCCTAATATTGTCATATAAGGCTACATGCATCGCTCAGTTTGTGGGCAAATTTCATTCACAAAAAATATACCAAAGAGTAAAAAGAAGAATTTCACACCATGGAGCTTCTATTAAATAAAATTGTTGACAAAAAGATAACCAAGTTTAGCAGCGTCAGTAGTCACACTCGAGGACACAAAACAATTAGAAAATATTAACCTCAAGCCCTAAAAAAACGACTGATGTTCCAAACCACACTGAACATCAGTCAACAGTGTGTCTGTTTGTATTCTGTACTGACCTGCATCTCTCATGTAATGGATCTCATCAAAGACGACCCACGCCACCTCCCTCATGATCTCAGAGCCTCGGTACAGCATGCTCCTCAGGATCTGGGGGAAAAAGTAGTTTATCATGTTAAAACAACCTCTCAGTGATGCTTCTACTCCCAAGTTGCACACTGAACCTGCAGGACTCTCTCTTAAAACCACCGTCCAATAAAGGTGATATTTAACAAATCAAACAATGACTCTACATTTTTTTCAGATATCTTACCTCTGTTGTCATGACAAGGCAGGAAGCGGTTGGGTTGATGGTGACGTCACCGGTCATCAGTCCCACATCCTGGAACTCTTCGTACATCTCTCTGTACTTCTGGTTGGAGAGGGCTTTGATGGGGCTGGTGAAGATCACCCTCTGCTTCTCTCTGAGGGCCAGTGCAATGGCGTATCTATAAGAGGAGAATATGAGAGATTGATTGACATGACCGTTGATAACAAAACACAACTGAAAGTAAGTCAGATAAATAGTTGAGCCAATATTTCACCTAAAAGATAATTATGACTGCTCAGAACGAGGGCTGTTTGCTAGCAAGAAAACTGCATTCCTTACTCGCACTTTAGAGGTTTAAGTACATCCATTAAATAATAATAATAATAATAATAATAATTAAGCCTTTATTAGTCCCACAATGGGGAAATTATGTCTCTGCATTTAACCCATCCCGGAGGAGCAGTGGGCTGCAATGAAGCGCCCGGGGAGCAACTTGGGGTTAGGTGTCTTGCTCAGGGACACCTCGGCATGTTGCCGGTAGAGGGGTTTGAACCACCAACCTTGTGGTTACGGGACAAGCGCTCTACCTCATGTGCCACAGCCGCCCCTTATTGACTTACTGTAACTATTTCATATCTTTAAGTACTTTTCTGAGTATAGCGTGGCTACTCTATATAATGACATAATGCACTTCATGTGGCAAGTCTTAAGGTGTATTTTCTGTGGTTTGGGTACATGCAACTGCATGCTTTGGACTCCAGATAGAGTTCAACCGTACAGTAAGAAATTCATTTTGAAAGCAACTACTGAAGATACTCACTCAGCACAGACAGTCTTGCCAGCAGAGGTGTGTGCAGACACAAGCACAGACTCGTTGTTGTCGATGCATAAGATGGCTTCACGCTGGAACGGGTCAAGAACAAAAGGGTACTCCTGCAAGGCAAGAAAGACATATCAAAACAAAAGAAAAAACAATCCAGATGTAATACTTGCCCCTTGTTATCCAACAAGTACACAATGCATAATATTATCTAAATGAACTCATTACAAAATAAAGTGGATAATGTGCAAGTATTCTCCTTTTAGAAACAATGTGCTGCTGTTTTAAAGTTAGGAAAATGTTTCCATAAACAGATTTGATAAGTATGCTCATTTATTTAGCCCCCATCCATAATAGAGAAGATATTACCTTTTTTTTTTTTTTTAATGCTTTAAAAATATATCTAAGTGTAATTGGATGAACTGAACAAACGAAAAGTAGAGGTCAAAATTTAAAGACGGATTATACCTTGGCTGCTTTCCCCAGTCTCGGCTTCAATGGTTTATACTCATCACTGGCAGGCAGTGCGACCTATTGAGCAAAGACAGAATTGTTACCAATCAAAGTTCTGACATTAAGTTGGATAAATTCAATGTGAAACAAATCAAATAATGTACATCTTGTAAACTGAAGGCAATTAGTTGGGTTGTGTTAGACAGGCGCTTTCCATCACTATAACCATAACAAACGTGGGAATATGTTTAAGGGGAAGGGTGTCGATCCCTTTAGTAAAGTTCCAGATGTGCTAAATGTATGTGAAGGTGCATTGACTTGTGTTGCCCAAACCCTTTACTAGTGTTTCCTCGTGGGTGTCAAACACCTGTCATTTGCTTTGATTTGTTTTTCTTTACCTCATGTGAGCATCCTTCCACAGTTTCCACTTGCTCCACCTTCACTTGGGGCATAACTTCTGCAAGACTGAAGTAAAGAAGTAAAATTTATTTACTTTCCATCAGTTATACAAGTTATATCAGCAGCCTGTACACAAACAGTGTTAAGATCCTTACTCGTCACACTTCAGGTCAGAGGCTGTCTCGTGTCGGGGTTTCTTCCCAAACACCATCTCCTCTCCACCGTCACTGTCAGCCTCCCTCTTGACGGGGGCAGATGGAGCAGCATCTTTGTCGGTGCCATTTTTGTTTACAACTTTCCTGGAGGGGAAAAAACACACACATGACACAGAACTGTTGTTACCTGAGCATGCATACGTTTATTGTAACATGAACACGTCCATGAACGTCACATGAGCAGTCACGCAACCTTGAATAAACCAGCCTGTTGAACATGAGCTAATATTACATGTAACTAAAACTAAACAAAAAACAAGTATGCATCAATCAACACGACCAGGGGCCTTTTTTGCAGTTTCTTTAACGAGTTAATTAACCTTAACGTAAGCTAAGTGACGTCAGTAAAGACATGATGCTACGTTCAGGTACCCAGAACAATCGTCCCTCCTGGTTTCAAACAACAAACATTGTTTTGCAAAAAAAATATATATATAATATAATTTACCCAATGTCTGGTGTCAACGAAGCAGGTATGTTTTTACTTGCAGTAGTTTGTTGCTCATCGTCAAACACGCTGAACAAACCGTCTCCAAACGCGTCTGCCATGATTGTTGAGGCACACTTCCCACAATTCACCACGAGGTTTGCTCCCCCGGTATTACTTCCGGTACGGTACGGCAGCCGGGTTGTCCAAAAAGTCAAAAAGCACCCACACCGACGTGACTACGGAGAGAGAGAGAGATACACGCGTTTTTGCTCTCTTTTCATAACCACAACATTTTTCTAGGACTCTGTCGATGACTTGGTGTCACATTGCCGCATAGAGGAGCTGCTTTCAGGCGGTGGTTTGGTGACATAATGGGGGGAAAGAAGAAGAAATCGGCGGAGCAAGCGGCTCCTCCAGCGGCCCCATCAGCAGCAGCAGCAGCAGCAGCGGGCAAGACTGGTGCAGCTGCGGCGGAAGAGCCAAAGAAACAGCCGGCCAACAACAAGCCGGCTAAACCAGCCAAAGAAAACAAGTCAAAAGGTGGTAATGCGTGAATGCTGGTATCCTAGTTCAAGAAAAAAAAAACATAAAAGCTGATAAAGACCAGGATAAAGGCTGGTCTGTAGGCTGTTATATCAGCTGGGCGTCCATTCTGTTGTGTTCAACCCTGTATGCAGTGTCTTTATCATGCATGTGTTGCATTATGATATATATTAGTGAAGGGTGGTGCATATTCCAATGCAACACCTTTTTGCAAAATGGACCTTATAGTTGGCTTCTTGTATGCTTAATGTTTGTAATCTGTCAGGTGTAAAAATAGCAAAAGCCTTCAGGGTATATCTTCAAATATGCCCCTCTTTTACAGTCAGCCAGCCAGTCAGTCATTTAGCAGACGCTTTTATCCAAAGCGACTTACAATCAGTAGTATATTACATATCATTCACCCATTCACACACTGATGACAGGCTACCATGCAAGGTGCCACCATCAGACTCTAACTAACATTCATGCAACATCCAGTCCACACCGATGGCAAGCCTTCGGGAGCAACTTGGGGTTAAGTGTCTTGCCCAAGGACACATCGACTGCTGAAGCTGGGTATCGAACCACCGACCTTCTGATTGGAGAACTACCTTGCCACAGCCGCCCCTTTTACATTTCTTTATTTAGTATTGTGTAGTATGACACCATCCTGCTGCGACAGCTTGTCAGGCAGGTAAACAAATGTAGGGCTCTGGACACTTGTGATGGACAGTTGCCTGTTTATTAGCCATTGTCAGGCTAAACAGTTAATCCTGTAATCAACGGAATTCATATTTATTCAGCATAATCTAAATGAGAGTGTGTATCAAAATTGTGTCAACATCAAATATGAAAATAAGGCCTATTGAAACGATTAATGATTTGGTGAACATGATGGGTAGGAAAACATGACATCTGGCTCAATGTACATTGCTTTTAAGTGACACAATTCTTCCCTTTTTTGACTTCCTCCAGCTCCAAAGACTTACAGTCTTGCCAACACTGCCCAGGTCGACACAGGAGGAGTCACAGACAAGTCGATTCTTAAAGTAAGTCGTTGTTTCAGTAACTTAACTCTCTCTTTCTCTCTATGCCATTAAATGTTGCTGCTGTAAAATGTTTTTATACTAGCTTAATAATAAAGTGTGTTTCACTCTGAAAAGCATTCAAAATGTTGATAATGAATGGGATTTGACCCTTTAAAACAGGTTGCTATCCAAGCTGAACTAGAGAAGAAGATCATCAAGCTGATCAATGACTTCAGAGAGGAGAATGGGGACAAAGGCCCCATATCCGGCAGACTTACCAACAAAAAGTTGCTGGTAAAAACATATTCATCTCTCGCTCTTCATGGTTAATACACACATTATACAGTCGTCTCATGCTCTGATTCTGGTTTCCTTGTTTGTGCTTGCAGGATCTGTACACAGCTCTGCAGAAGTTCAACTTTAAGAGAGAGCACATTGAGGAGGCGATGAAGAGTAGTGTGCTGTATGGAGGGGATCTCCACTCTGCTCTCGACTGGCTCTGCCTCAACCTTAAAGATGGTAATAGAGCGCCAGCAGTCATCACCATATATATAGCTCTTGATGACACAAGGCTGTTAAGATGGGACTTTATTAATTTATTGTCTTTTTACCAGATGAGCTGCCAGAAGGTTTTACCCAGCAGATGCAAGAGGAGAGTCATAGGAGCCGGCCCAAGTTCCAGCCTCCTCCTCCGGAGAAACCTGCAGCCCAGAGCCCCAAAGCACCCAGCAACAACCACAGAGAGCCCACCAAGGTTTGTTTGTCTATTTACCAGTGTGCGTTGGCTAAAAAGATGTGTACTGTAACACTAAAAAGAAACTTTGTGTTTTCCAGGCCGCAGAAAAGGATGAGGCTGCAAGCATGAAGGATTGGATCTTAAGGTATGCAGAGCAGAGCAGTGATGAAGAGGAGGAAGAGGAAGTAGGGATGAAGACACGCAATCCTGAACTGGAGGAGAAGTTTGATCCAGTAAGTAAAATTAAAGCAACTTAAAGCTGAGATCTCTTTAATTAAAGGAATATAGAGCAGTATGCTTATTCACTTTCCTGCCTAGTGTTAGATGAGCTTTGAGCTTTATGTTTATCAGGCAAATATCACAGTGGTATCAATCTTCTCATCTAACTCTCAGCAAGACAGTGAACAAGCATGTTTCTCAAAAATATTGCTTTTTTTCGGTAGTTTGAGGGCCATATGAAAATTGACCTTATTTCAGTTCTGAAATGTGTCTGTTTTCAGCTTTTGTCAGAAGTTAGGAAGCGCTGATAGTGTAGTAAATGTTGCACAATGTAGTAACCATGTTTTTTATTTCTTGCTGTGTAGAATGACAGGTATTTGGCCCTTACTGCTCAATTGTATGACGCAAAAGAAATGGCAGCTGTTGCCAAAACAAAAGGAGACAAGGCGGGCCAGAGGATGGCTCAGGACAGGATACGCATCATACAGCAGGGTGAGTGCGCTCTAACAATGACGTGCAGAGACTAAACTATTTCTTCTAACTCCCCTTTGACTTTTATAGAAATGTATTGTTTTGTTTCCAGAAATGAAGCCACTGGAGTCCCACCCTGTGTTCAATCCAGCTTTAAAGGTGGTAGACGTGCCTCAAAAGGAAAAGAAGATCCTTCCGGTCAGCGATGACAAAGAGGATCTCAGTTTCAAATTATTTGAACAAACTGAAAAGGCCCCTCCTACGGCGAAAGGTTTGCATCTCGCAAATCAACACTATCTGAGCCAAGCGACTTTAACAGAACACGTTCAAAGGGTTTTACAGGATAAATTAATCATAAAGCTTAACATACTAAGCCTCAACTTGTGATTCAATATATATATATAATATACTGCTGTATCAAACCATTAGATACAAATTTAAAACATTTGTGGAGCCGTCTGCACAATTTTGTCGGTTTGGTGGCAGAATTATAAAAATATGTCATGATCACAAAAATATGTGATCACATTTATCAGTGAAACAAATTCATGATCACAAAATTTCGAGATTTACATTTTCCTTTTCTTCCAGCTCCGGTTGTGAAAAAGAATGAGCCAAAGGACATTCGCAATTTTGACTACACTGCTCGCAGCTGGACAGGAAAGTCTCCCAAACAGTTCCTCATTGACTGGGTTCGAAAGAATCTGCCCAAGAGTCCACCACCGGCTTTTCACAAGGTCGCTGCTGGTAAATACTGGAGATCCAAGTAAGTGTGTGTGTATGCATGTTTCTGTGTCCATGTTTCCATATACAAAGATTGTCATACACAAATACATGCATTCTGTTGAATGTAGCTCGATAATATAATCTCCATGTGCTGAAAATCCATTTTGGTTGACTTCTCACACAGCTATTATCATTTGTGCTATCTCTATTGAAGAATAAAATAACCTGCAGGAGTAGACTGTAGTCCAATTTGAGATTATTTACATCTAGAAATATTTAGTATTTATTTGATGTCTTTGCATCTAACAGGGTGCGTGTGCAAAGGGCTGAAGATGTTCTTGAAGTTTGTCCAACAATCTTGACCGAGGACAGCATGCAGGCACAACATCTGGCAGCCACACTGGCACTCTACACCCTGATTAAAGGACAGGTAGTACATGTACACCAGGCAGAGTTTCTCTCATTCTAATCCTGATCCTCCTGTAATGACCACTATCCCTCTCAACCTTTCACTCTCAGTCGGTGCACCAGCTCCTTCCTCCAACCTACAGAGATGTGTTCTTGGAGTGGAGAGACAGCGACCAGCAGCAACGGGAAGAGAATCGCACTGCTGCCAACAAACCTCGAGACCAGTTCATCTCCCGGCTCCTGACCAGACTCAAACAGCAGCAGCAGAAGGAGAACCAAAGCCGGGAGTCTGAATCCCAAGGCCAGCTGGGGCAGGGCGGTGATGGGGATGAAGAGCCTGAGGAGTCCTGGGAGAACCTGGCTGGTCTTGATATTGGGGAGGGAGTTCAAGAACTGGAGGACAAGAGTGAGAAAAGAGGGAGGGGGGAAGGGGCACTCCAGGCGTCCAGAGAGCTCTTAATGAAGCTGAAGAAGTCCCCACTGGCCCACAAACTGAAGGTAGAAACACAAAACACTTTACCATATTAAAGCTATTTTAATCTTAAAGATGCAAAAAAATGAACCCAAGTAATTCAACCTTCAAGGCACAGCGAGAGCAGCTTCCTGTCTTCCAACACCGGCATCGTGTCCTGGAGGCTCTGCAGCGCCACCCTGTGGTGGTGGTGGCTGGTGAGACGGGCAGCGGAAAGAGTACCCAGATTCCTCAGTTCCTCTTGGAGGAGCTGTTAACGGGAGGCACAGAGGCGAAGCCCTGCAACATCGTGGTGACCCAGCCCCGCAGGATCTCTGCCATGAGCCTGGCCTGCAGGGTCAGCGAGGAGATGGGCTGCGAGGATGGCCCGGGATCGAAGGTGAGAATACATTTTTTTTTTTTTTTACAGAGACATCTTCATGCTTCATGGGCCTGAATATACAACCTTTAGCTTAGTTCTTGTCTAAACCATAATGAAGCCTGATATGATGCACTGTCCTCTGCTTTAATGAATATGTTTTCATGTTGAAATTGTGTTTCAGTCGTCGCCGTGTGGATACCAGATCCGGATGGAGAATCAGTCTGGGGACTGGACCCGCCTGCTGTACTGCACTACTGGAGTCCTGCTCAGGAAGCTACAGCATGACAGACACCTCAGCTCCCTGACGCACATCATTGTAGACGAGGTACTGACAGCATCTCATCAAACCCCCTGTGTGATGGTGCCACGTTATAAAGTGTCTTCTCCACCCTTAGGTGCACACATTTTTTTGTTATTTGACGTTTTTCCAATAACTGCAGGTTAAGATTTTTTTTCGTGTCTCATAAACACACACACACTGCCGTTTTCCTTGTGCTCTCATCTAATCCCTAACAATCCACAGACCGTCAGTCAACAAAGTAAGTGCATGTGACTAACAACACAGCGAAGTGGGTAAAGTCTGTGCTCAAACCCACCTCTTCACCTACATCCTCTCAGGTCCATGAGCGCAGTGTCCAGTCGGACTTCCTGCTAACCATCCTGAAAGATGTTGTTATGAGGAGATCAGACCTGCAGCTGATCCTCATGAGCGCCACAGTGGACTGTTGCAAGTTCTCCAACTACTTCAACCGCTGCCCAGTGATCAGCATTCCTGGGAGGACTTTCCCCGTGGAGGTAAGAGGAGCTTATGCTCACTTGTATACGTAATTCAACTGTGCCTTTGTCTAAATTGAATGCTTTGGAAGTGGATATTAGGTATAAGCTGCATCTGTTTTTGCATAAGGTCCAATCCCAGATGTGTGTCCGTGACATTTCAAGGGCATCTCAGAGGAAGCAGGATATTCTCAATCTTGTGTTGTTTTTATTTTTGCTTAGGTGTTCCACTTAGAAGATATAGTGGAGCAGACGGGGTATGTCCTGGAAAAGGACTCAGAGTACTGCCAGAAAATTCTTGAAGACGAGGAGGAAGTTAGCATCTCTATCTCACAGAAAGGGGGCAAAACCTCCCAGCACCAGGTAATGTTGGCTCTCTGCAGCAGTAAAACTGTATGAGAGGCAGTGGTGTTTTATCCATGTGTGTTACCTTCTTCCGTCTGTTCCAGGAGGTGATATTGAGGGACTCCTCCTCTGGCTGGGACCTGGGTCCAGATCTCGACCACTTCAGCAGCAGGACTCGGCAGGTGCTGCAGTACATGAACCCCAATAAGATCAATATGGACTTAATGGTTGACCTCATCGACTATCTAGGTACAACACATAATCATGTTTTTTTTTTTAAAGCCAGAACAAAGTACATAATCATGCATGTTTCGGTCTTGTCTAAATTTCTGTATTTTTGCCAGACAAATCCCCACAATTTGCGGTGCTGGATGGAGCGGTTCTCGTGTTCCTCCCGGGTCTGGCTCACATCCAGCAGCTCCACGACCTGCTCTCCTCTGACAAGAGGTTCAGAGACAAAAACAGGTGACATACACACACTGGTCTAATCCAGGATACACTCATAAATGTCCTGCACCAAACACAGAATGGTGAAACACACAAACAGTACATTTCACTTTTTAATCAGACCTAACTGTTACTGCTTATGACCGGTTCTTTTAGGTACAGGATCGTTGCTCTCCACTCCACTCTCTCATCAAAGGACCAGGCTTCTGCCTTCACAGTGCCACCTGCTGGAGTTAGAAAGGTACTTCTGAATGTGGTGCAATGAAGCATTGAGAAATAGGAAAATAGAATAATCAAGGTGATGTCATATGATTCAAGAAAGTCCTTTTTGTAAAGCTATATTTTCTGTTTCAAGTTTTCTTAAAATAAAACGAATTGTGTTGCTTGTTTAAAAAGAAAATACATTTTGAAAACTCCATAAAATGTATCTGAACAATTCTATCCATTGATCTTTAAATCCCTACTGCTATGCTCTGCTTTGTGTCTCCTTTAGATTGTCTTGTCAACTAACATTGCTGAGACAGGTGTGACTATTCCCGACGTTGTGTTTGTCATCGACACTGGAAAGACTAAAGAAAATAAGTAAGGGCTCATGAACAATTTCAGGAAAGAATGTTGCATGTTATTGTATTGAAATTACATTATCTTAAAACAGATTGCAGAAGTAAATGCTAACATGGGGCTGTTAAAGTTCAGCCTCATGGTGACGTTACTGGAAAAGTCAGAGGATCACCGGTGTCATGAGGATACATTATCTAGGAACGATGGATAACCACCAAATTTCATGGAAATTTCATGACAATACTGTTATGTTCAGGTACCATGAGAGCAGCCAGATGAGTTCCCTGGTGGAAACTTTTGTTTCCAAAGCGAGCGCCCTCCAGAGGCAGGGGAGAGCAGGACGTGTCCGACACGGCTTCTGCTTCAGGCTCTATCCAAAATTCAGGTATGGAGGTCATCATTTCTTTTTATAGAGAAGGGAATGGGAACACAAAGCAGGAAAACAAATAATTTCCCATCAAATGCCAAGAATGCCAAGACAATACATGTGCTGATCTGTTCTGCTCTCGTTTGACCCCCTTGACCTCAGGTTTAATGCCTTCATGGACTACTCCATTCCAGAGATTCTACGGGTCCCACTGGAGGAGCTCTGCCTTCATATCATGGTATAAAAGCATACTCATTAACAAAGACAGAAATAAAAAACTCACAAAAAGGCCAACACTTCTACCTTCTACAACTGAGAAAACAATATTTTAAGCTTCTGTTTTTGGTGTTCTTCACTCCCCTCTCTCTGGTAGAAATGTCAGTACGGCTCCCCGGAGGACTTTCTGAGCCGGGCCCTGGATGCTCCTCAGCCCCAGTCGGTCAGTAACGCCATCAACCTCCTGAGGAAGATCGGTGCGTGTCACCCAGACAATCACCTCCTCACCCCTCTGGGACACCACCTGGCAGGTCTCCCCGTCAATGTGAAGATTGGCAAGATGCTCATCTATGGAGCAATCCTCGGCTGCCTGGAGCCCATAGTACGTCCCACTAGATTATTTTTCAGAAACAGTCTATAACAACTATGAGTGTTTGCAACTGAGGATTTCATCTTGGTATTTTATTTAAACTAATGTCTCTATATAATTCCATTATTATACATTATTTATTAAGAGGAGATTTGTTTCAGGCAACCATTGCAGCAGCAATCTCGGAAAAGTCTCCCTTCTCTACACCAATGAACAGGAAGGAGGAAGCCAACCTGGCCAAAGCCGCCCTGGCATTGGCCAACTCGGATCACCTGACGATATATAGTGCATATCTGGGGTAGGAATTTTTAAAGGCTTGACTTTAAACACAGACTTTGGATTTTCATTTAGGAGCAGAATTGGGATTTTTAAAAGCGTCTCAGATGGTTCTCACACAAATATTGATTCAAAGTCACTGAGATGTTTTTAATGAGAATCCAAGCCATGCAAACTGAGCCAAAGTGCTGTAGTGAGTAGAAGAAGAGTACAACAAGTAAAAATCAAACTGTCTTAAGAGGAGTACTAAGATCTTCAGGTCTTCAATAAGGTTATTCATTAACGTCAAAAACAGCCCAAAGAAGGTATTAAAAAGTCTCACATTTAATTGAATAATGTCTTGAAAATGTTGTTTGCATGCTGTGGGCCCTCACATTAGTAACCCATGTTTTATATGTGGTTGCAGGTTGCCTAAACAAATATTTTTTTATATTAAAAATTATCAGTCTCAATATCTCCCTCTCTGATAACCCATTTTTCTGTTTCCCTGTCACATTGTTTGTTAGGTGGAAGAACTCACAGACTGATGGACAAAGAGCAGAAATGTCCTTCTGTAGGAAATACTTCCTCAATCGCACAGCTCTCATTACAATAGAGGTAACACACACACATGCACACATACACACAGATTATCTCCCTCCTCCTCCTCCTCCTGTCTAATCCTGTGTGTTTGACCCATCTTCTATCCAGAGTGTGAAGCACGAGCTGATGAGGATGATGGAACAGGCAGGTTTTTGGTCGTGTCGCTCCAAGCCACAGGCGACGGCGCTGTCCAAGCCCCAGATCTCCGTCCTGAACGCAGTGCTGGCGGCGGGACTCTACGACAGCGTGGCACGGGTCTTGTGCACCCCCTCTGTGGATGTGCTCGAGCGAGTGGTCTGCCAAGTGGAGACGCCCCAAGGCAAGGCTCAGGTCCACCCCTCATCTGTTAACCGCAACCTGCAGACACACGGCTGGCTGCTGTACCAGGAGAAGGTATGAGGAAAGAGTGTGTGTGAGTGTGTGTGTGTGTGTGTGTGTGTGTGTGTGTGTGTGTGTGTGTGTGTGTGTGTGTGTGTGTGTGTGTGTGTGTGTGTGTGTGTGTGTGTGTGTGTGATGTCTGCTTATCTCTGAAGTCACATTTGTGCTAATAAATGTTAATCCACAGGTGAAATACACGAAGATCTACCTGCGCGACACCACCCTGATATCTCCTTTCCCAATGCTGCTGTTCGGAGGCGACATCGATATCCAGCACAGAGAAAGGCTCATCTCACTAGATGGATGGATCCACTTCCAGGTCAGAGGTCACGGGAGGTTGCTCGGGAGTTGTCAAAGCTGTCCATGACTTTGTAGGCCAAGGAAATAGACCTTGTACCAAGTTTAAAATTAAATCAATTTTTTCTTAAAGGCTCCTGTACGGATTGGTGTGATCTTCAAACACCTGAGGAAGCTGATGGACTCTTTGCTGGAAAAGAAGCTGGAGAACCCGAGGATGAGCCTCGAAGGTAAACGCGATCATCACAACACTTTTGTTCAATATGCCCACTGCTGTATGGCAAAATCTGAAAAATCATGACGAAAAATGTGTAGAAATACTGAATGGAATACGTTTTTAGACAGAAAACTGAAGGCATTTAAGTCGCTGTCTACAGTCAAGACATGGCTAAGCAGTCCTTTGTTATGTGGAAATATACTATTACTACAATATTATCTCAAACCTTCCTCTGTCTGCTGTAGGTGAGAGGACCATCCAGATGATTCTGGATCTGATCAAATCAGAGTGATATCGGACCACCAAAGGATCTGATTGCCCCTGAAGAACCTGCATCAATACCTTTTCTTACAACATCGACAGACCTGGTATTCAGGATGAATGCCTGCAGACAGATGTGGACATCCTGAAGATTAACTAATGCTTACCAAGAACTCTTACTCACATTGAGGAGGACTGTGTCATATGAAATGCAGAAATAAATGTGGAAATTTGAGGGCAGAAAGTAGAAAATTATGTTGACAAATGCGGTGGAAATAAAGCTGTACACATTTTTATTTGAATCTTTCATTGTGTCATGGTTAATAGTCAAAATAATTACTGTCTTAAATATTATATAAATAATAAATAGCAACTGTAAATGCAGGCAAACAGACTACTAGTGAGTTAGCGATGCAATTGGAAAGAGGAAGATGAACTTTCTTACCTGAAGTTCAGAAAACAATGGTAACTTTATTTGTACAAAAACAACACCAAGTCAGCTGCCCAGTGAAATGCCATTTAATCCCTCTTTTGCTCCTGCAGTTTAAAAACCTAATCACAGTTTGTAGCAACTCCCACAAATGATGTGTTAACATAAATAAAGCAAAATCAAAGTGCAAATATTCCAACAATCCTCCTCAAGCATTCAGAAAAGATTGCCATCATCATTATCACACATCTGTTTTTATTACTCTAATGTAAATCAGAGGCATATAACTGAAACTATCTTTCTAACAATAGAAAATTCAGCACATAAAACTGTTGAGTGACAAAAAACAGGACTTTCATGGAAAGAAATAAGCAAGACAGGATCTGTAGTGATCCACACACTGTTGGTAAATGAGATTGTGTGTGTGTGTGTGTGTGTGTGTGTGTGTGTGTGTGTGTGTGTGAGCCTTCCAATCACAAGCTTTCAGTCAGCTGACATGCTGCTCTCACATCTCTGTGGAAAGTAAGCAGATCTCAAATAACTTTATTTCTTGAATCTCTATTTAAAATTTGAGAAGTATAGCTCCACAAAAACATATGCAAAACTGAAACTTCGTTAAGATGCAATTATGTAGAAGATAGAGCCTTGAACAATATATAAACACAATAAATAGGCTCTATATCTGGACAGCTGTTACCTTGATGGCACCGTTTTATTAATCATCTAATTTTACTGAGCAAAAGCACTCCTTTCAGCCTGTTTTGATAAAAAAAAACCTGATATATTTAAAATGCCACACAACCTTACTTATGTACACAGTTATGACACTCATTTATATCTGGTGCGACTTTATCATTACAGGAAATCATAAAGGAGGAAGTGATGATACTTATGTAACCTCTCATTACAAATCTCCAGCGCTGCGTGGGATTCACAATAACTTCTCCAGCAGATCTGCATGTTAGTACTGGATAACACTGTACCCGGCGTCCTGCACTGTGGAGTAGACTGTATCATCTACAATCAAAAGATCAACACAATGAGATGGTTACGTATTAAAAGGAGAAGCGTAAACTAATCCAGTCGACAACAAAGCCACAACACTGATCCTACCACTTAAACTACCTTTTGTTTCACACGCACTGGCAGAAGATTTAAGTTGCAAAATGAGATTATCAATACACAATGAAATGCACCAAAAGGTGGGTAAGCGTATCCATTGAAACCAGATTCTCATGTTCACCAAGCAGCATGTTCTCTTTAGCTACATGGTCTTAGCAAGCAACACACTATACACTGTATTTAAGTGAAAACACACAAACATACCCCCACTGTTGTTGGTTGGATCAGGTAAAGGCCCCCTCCTGCAAATTTACAAAACAAGGAAAACAATAAGTCAGTAAGTGTCCTAGAAATGGGGTTGAAGAAGTGGTTGGAATACTAATTGGATGGATAGATGGATAAACAAGAGAGGTGGCAGCTCTCTCTTCTAAGCTTACCTGATGATTGGTGGAGGCAGACGAGAGGGTGGAGCTACAGCTGGAGACCTCTGACCGCTGTAGAAGTTCTCATACACAACCGGCGCTGTTAAGAGAGGACAAATAAAGATTGTTCTGATACTGAACAACTGATTAAACAGTGCATGTTTGTGTGTTGCCTGATAACTAACTACCTTCAGCTTTCCAGCACTGGTTTAATAATTAACGGCACAGTATTGTGAGTGAGTATTCCTGAATTCATACCTGGTGGTTTGTCACCGGTCCGCCTGAGGTTGACAAAGTGTTCAATATCTTCCTGGACATCACACTGCTCCAGCGACTTCCTCACTTCCTCATACAGCTATGCACATACACACACACAAACACACAAACACACACACACAGAGACAGTAAAACAAGGTCAGAGTCCAATAAAGCAAAGTTTATAGATATGCTTGGAGGTTTGTCCAACAAAGTTTTTCTTTGTTGATAGATGACTGTAAACCTGCATAGATTGGGCCACTAGGGGCAGCGTAATAAGTTTTAAACCAGGCAGCATACTCATATGCAAATCAATTTGGTCACCTAAAATTATTAATCAGCGTTCGGCTGTACTTAGCTCCACCCTCTCATGTTGCTTCTGGTTGCAAAAAAGAAACCAAGATGGTGCAAGCTAAAAAAGACAAACTTGCGGCTTCAAAATGGCAGTCCACAAACGAATGGGTGACATGATGTGACTACGTCCACTTTGTATTGAGTCTGTACTGCAAACACAACACTGACATATTATCACCTCATAAACCTAATATAGATTTAGCATAACATTTATACATCCTGCAGGAACCGAGCAACATATTTATTCATTTAAAGTAAAGTTTTGGTTCACCTGATGAATGTATACCCGACATTTGCTCTTCTTTTAGCTCTGGTTTGGTCTCCAGGTTATAATACTGATTATAGCAGCTTTAAAGTTGGGATATAATCTGATATAACCAGATATAACTGGGAGCCTTACCTCATCACTGGTCACACACTGCTGGGAAAGCTGGTTAAGGTGAGTCCAGACTGTGTTTCTCAGAAAGTTAATACGCTCCATTGCCTGTTTCTCAAACATCTGTGAGGGAAAACATAGCAAAATACATTTAGCTCATCTACATATGTATGTTAAATTCAAACTTTTGGGATCCAACCAAACAGTCTCACCTCACAGGCTTTGACATGTTCCTTCAGCCATTCATCTCTAAGCTTTCCTACTGTGGTCACATTCTGATGGTATAACCTGTCTGCCAATCAAACACATACATCAAACAGTAATTAGATAATATAAATACCCAAACACACTGCATTTACTACTATGGTCCTTCATATAGCGTATAATATTAAGCCATATTCAAATCATCAAGGCACCAAGCACATGATGTGCTAAAGATGCCTGTGGCATTTATTTTTTTGTAAACTTACCAGCTTCTTCTGCGTTCTGTTTTGCATTCTGCGCCTTTGAGTAGAGCTGAAAGGTGATACATTAAAAACACATGAGTATGAAGTCTTCAACAGCGGGTCATGTGACAAGTAAAATAAATGACTGCACATAAGGTCATATGAACATTTTTAAAGAAGCTATATCTACAACAGCTTCAGGACAGGACTCCTCAGAGCACAATTCATTAAGTTTGTTTCTTACAAAAGTATTAATCATTTCCTACGGCAATGTGTTGGCCTCACTCTGGTGTGAAAATAAGTGCTGCTATGTTCTTTAATATGGGCTTCACATCCTCTTTAGGATTGCAACTTACATCTATTATCATTATAAATAATCTTTGCCATATTTGGTCTTTAAAATGCCGATTGCTAGCTTTCAGAGCCAAAAGTCTCTAAATTGCTTGTTTTCAAATAAATAAATAAATTACGGTATATGTTCACTTTAAATACACACTTCAATAACAGACATATTTGAACATATTCTTAAACATTTATTTGTTTGTTTTTCACATTCTATTGTACATACATTACAATTCTATTTTTAATTATGTCTGTATACTATTGTATTGTTTTATAGTTTAGGACCAATCACTAACAGAACATTTCTTGTATGTGCAAACATATTTGGCAACAAACCGTCTCTGATTCTGAAATAGGCTGAAACACAAACTTAATGTAAATCCAAAGGTGGATAAAATAAAAAAAATTATATTGTATATTTGCAAATTTCCCCGTTGTGGGACTCACAAAGGATGATCTTATCTTATTTTCTTTGTTCTAACACATTAATCTTCCATGACTGAGAAGCTCCACTTTGATCACTTTACCTTCTCAATGTGCTTGGTGTTGTTGGTGTTGGTGTTTCGATTCACATTCTGATCTGCTTCTTCTTTATCTCGGCATTTCTGCTCATAAGTCTTCTTTGACTGGGGATAGCATCGCAGTAAGAGTTAAAGCTTTTTAATAAATTGTAAACTGTTTATCACCAAAAATAATCGAAGAGGCAAAATGTTGAGGAAACAAGTAAAGAAAGACAGCAGCACCAACAGAGCTTGACTATGGATGTCAGTGATGTTCTCTACCTCTGGGCTTATTTTAATTTAAATGTTGCAAAAGTACTTCTTCTTTCGGCAATGACTTTATATGACGCTTTTATTCACCCACCAGACTGGTCAATACGACTTCCTCATCCGAAGAGGAAGAACATGGAAGGGATAAGACATGCATTTTCACTGTTTTCACAACAAAACTGAAACTCCTTTGACATGAACCACCAATGGACTAAAGTAGCCTTGGTGCTATAGCTTTAAGACTTAAAATAGATAGCAGAGTACTTTGGCCTTGGTTTGGTAGGTTAATTATTGTGTAACATTAATGCTAATCAATAACACATTACAAGGAAAAGGCAGAGAAGAGATCTTGAGGGAAAGTCTGAGAGTGCCCTTGAAGTGATTTATTTCATGTTGAGCCTGTAAATAGTTAACTCTGCATTTCAACTTTTACTTACATCCATTGTCTTCTTGAAATATGTAGACTTCTGTTTGTGGAGCGCATCCATCTGTTGTTCCATCTGAAATGACAATGTTGCATCTAGTCAACAAGTTGCAAAGATGCCACAGTCTGCTCGGTGCATCACAGTCCTTATTAAACTGCCAACCTTTTTCCTCGCTTCTTTTTGTTTTTCTCTGAATTCTTCCAGTTTCTTTGCCTCCTCCCTCATGTTCTGCGCCAGTTGTAAGTGTGACAGACTCACATGTTCAGTCTCTGCAAGGGTAAAAACAAGATTTATGTTCCGAGCGAAACAGAAAACATTAACTAAACAAACGTTAAATAATGGAAGCTGAAAGGAGGTGTTATTAAGACTTAAAAATGTTAAGTACTTACGTAATTTGAACATGTCCAGGGATCGTTTTAATGTGCTTAGAAAGCAGAAAAAAAAAGAAGATTACAGAGAGATTTCACACAAAAAAGTACACAATTTCTGTTTATCCATAAGACACTTTAAAAATTACTACATAGCACAAAAAGAGGAAACTAAAGCTACCCTGTGGAGTTTTTGACCACTGGTAGCAAAAGCTGTATGGATGGTTCCTCGATTTGCATGTGCTGTGCACACAGCAGTCAGTTTCACGACTAACAGTTGGTGAGGGTAATGTGCAAAGAAATATAACAATGCGAACAACAAAGACAGTGAAGAAGACTGCTAGCATTTTAACATAGATGTAAACAATACCCTATTTAAAACATTTGAGAAAAATCCTCTTTACAAATATTTTACAATGAAGGAAATGCACTGAACATGTCTGTAAGATCTCAAGCAGGGTTTCTGCGGGGTTGACTGTATTTTGTTATAAATATAAAAAATACAAGAATTAATTAAATACCTGTCTGATGGTCATACAGGCCAAAGTAAGACTTACAATTATTTATTATTGTATCACTTTTTCAGTACTTTCCTAAAGATTTAATTAATGATGAATGCAACCTAGACCAGAATAAGTGGATAGATTAAGAAAGGCATAAAATACCTTTTACTGCCTTTTTTTAAATTTCTTTACTCATGCTTTTTCAGACTTACAAAACCTGCAGATACTTTACTCAAGAACTTACATAATGCCTTTTGGTGAGAAACACAGAATGTAAAAATTACTTTGTTCTTTTTACAAAATACACAGGGTACCAGGTATTAATAAGCTACCATGCTTTTACTAAGTAAATAATTATTTCCCTCTGCCCAATTAGCCCTCCTTCCTCTTCAGAGATAGAAACAAAGAGCAGAAGCAAAGTCACACTGACCATGTGACGGAATGGGAACTAAACTTGCTGAAGAAGAAACAACATATAAACACTGACACACACAATCTAAGAGACTAAAACAACATTATCAAATAATTGCAGCAAAAAACTGCACCATAAAACTGTGAACCACCGAGTCAGAATGATCTGCTTTCATTCGTCTTTCTGCATCCAAACTAATCGGAGCTAATGTCAGTTCTGCAGAGACAGACTCTTTAATTTCATTTTCTCAGGCTTACTGTAAATATATGTGATCAAATAATAACTGCATCTCAACACTGAGGTTTCTTACTTCATCTCATTGTGTCCACACACCTTCTTGGACAAACCAAGAAGATCTTTGGCGTACTTCTCCTCAACTGATGCCCTGAAAGAAACAACCAGAAACAAAGAACCCTTTATCTGATTAAATACTTATTCATTTTCATGACATACAGGATGTTTTATCACTAGTTTTAATAAACACACAACTTGGTCATCGCTTTCAGCCAGTGGACATTTTTATTTTTTTGTCATAAATGCTCACGCCAAATATGAATTAATGACTAAATATGTATTGGAACTCAAATAACAAGGTGCAATTTACAGAATAAACCACAGGTTTTTTTTGTGTAACTACACATGTGTCTTTATACTATTTGGTGCAACTATTTGGTGTAAATGTATGCATGCATTTCTGCACAAATGACTCCATCTATGAATATGTTCTTATTGTGATAGGACACATAGAAGACATGTAGAGGTCACAATACTAAAAATGTAATATGATGCACATTTTATGTCCACAAAACATTCTATTTCATTTTCACACAATTGCTTTATTTATATTCTATATATTATGTATTTATTGTATTTATTTATGCTCATTTATACATATTCCATAAATATACTTCAATTTACTTAAATAAATGAGGTTTCTTACATAGTGCCAAATACCATTTCTTGCATGTGTCCTTTTTTGTGTGAGTGTGACACCGAGATAAATGTGTTACAGAATGTTGGGAACTCTTGTATCTTGTGGCTTTAAAATTTGCCTTTTATTCTTACATGAGGAAACGTTCAGTCATGTTATTGTGAAATATCCTCTTTTGATATATCTTTAGCAGTGTGTTTTATTATACTTGTACTGCAATCCATGCAAATATATAAAAAGTATAGTGTGGATGTCAATGGCTGCCAACTTGTGTGTGTGTGTGTGTGTGTGTGTGTGTGTGTGTGTGTGTGTGTGTGTGTGTGTGTGTGTGTGTGTGTGTGTGTGTGTGTGTGTGTGTGTGTGTGTGTGTGTGTGTGTGTGTGTGAGAGAGAGAGAGAGAGAGAGAGAGAGAGAGAGAGAGAGAGAGAGAGAGAGAGAGGACATGGTACTTGGTCACATGAGGAAGGAGGAAATCTAAATTCAAATGTCAAACTTTGTATGGCTCAGTTATAAAAGTATATCTAGATAATGCTTCACAAACATTTGCTCTGTTCTCTGGTCTCCCACAATGCAGTAGTGTGGATGAGTAATGCTGATTTACCTGTGGGTTTAATCTAAAAGTAGGAAAACCCATCCAGATAAGAATATTACTGTAATCAAACTTGAATGTGGCTGGTCATTTTCCAATGCAATAAACTGTTAGAAATAATTATTTTGGTGTGTAGAAAGTAGTGCATTTGAAGTTTTCTGGCAATTAACAATGTCATTGCAGGTTTATATAAAGCAGCTTTTTATACCACAACATTGACCGATTGAAGGCTATTACAAGCAAACTATTTGTCACTAATTCTTATATATTCTAATATATTTTCCTTAAAGTATAACTGAAGAAAAGTCAAACGTAACATTATATTACAGGCCAACCAAAGACAGCATGCTTTAAAATTCTTGACAGTTTCAGAAATGTTGTATAATGACATACTCATACTCAACTATTTATCTCTCTTTTCTTTTTACCTTATTGTAACTTTATTACTTCTGACCTAAGAGACATTTAATCCTATTTCATTGCAGTCTTTGATTGCTCCATGTCCACTAACACTTGAACTGTTCTTGCTTCATAACTTACTCAACTCACTTCACTAATAAACCTCACAACATCCAACAGCAGTTCACAGTTTGTGTTCCTCTTTTTCAAGTTTCAAAGTATTATATATATATATATATATATATATATATATATATATATAATGTTTTTTTTCAACTACTATGTTCTCATTTGCTTATTTGTTGCCCTTATTTTTACCTACATGTCTATTTATATCTAACTGCTAATTGTACTGTTCTGTCTGGTCGATATTAAGAGGAACTTAAAACCAGAGTCAAAATCCTTGTATGTGTGCACATACTTGGCCATTAAAGCTGATTCTGATATTAATATAGATCGTGGCATTACCTGGCCTTCATGAAATCTTCCACCTCTTTGCATGTCCTCTTGCCATCATTGAGATACTGGATAATTGCATCATAGCCACCAGTGCAGGTCAGGTCAGAGTTCTGCCAATAACAGTAAAGTTGGGGTTACTTGATTAGATTATATGTCCAGTTTATGGATAGATATTACATTATATGGATATCATTACTACCCTGAGCCTTCCTCGTAGCACTTATTGAATTCGTATTCGTTTACTGCACTTATCCTATTCGTAGTAGTTTGTAGCACTTATTATATTCATATTAGTCTGTTGCAATTATTGTTTTCGTAGTAATTTGCCTCTGCACTGTACTTTTGCTCTGGTTTATGCTTTTAGATGCTTGTTTAAGAAAGGAGATGCACTTATGACTTCTGGTGACTAGTAGTTCTCTTGAATACCTATGTTGAATACACTTACTGTAAGTCGCTTTGGATAAAAGCGTCTGCTAAATGACTGTAATGTAATGTAATGTAATGTAATTACTTCACACAGATACCTTACAGACCTAAGAGGACTAAATGCTGTCATACCAACACCTCTAGTTCCACTAGAGGTGTTGGTATGATTCTCATAATGAAGTTCCCAAGACAACGGCACACACAGACATAAATAAACCCTTAAACATTAAAGTCTTTGACACGGAGATGTAAATTGATGTTTTGAAATGTACTTCTCCATGATTTAGGTAAGCTGAGGGTACCAGCCTATAATCAGCCCCACCTTGCAGATGTCAAAATCAGCGGGTTATCGACTTTCTTTCTCTATTATAGATATGAAGCCATGTAACTGTATCACTAATTCAGTTCTAGAGTTTAATCGGTTATTTAATTTTTTCATAGAGCAAGTGGTGGAATGTAACTAAGAACTTTTAGTTAAGCAGTGCATTACTTTGAGGTACTTGTACTTTATGTGAGTATTCCCATTCTATGACACTTAATAAATCTACTCCACTACATTACAATATTTTGTATATATTGTTCTTTAATTTACTTCGTTTATCTGACAGCTGTACTTCAGATAAAGATTTGCAACAGGACATGCACAACAGACGATCCGTTAATAGAATATGACACATTGCTATACTATAAACTACCCAACAGTATACAAAGTAGATTAGTCTGCTCCACCTCAACAAACTGCAACAATGCAAATGCAATTTAGACATGAATGCACCAGTAGAAAAATAAGTGATATAATATATAATTACACTAAGGGCCATTTTTGTACTTTTCTTCAATATCATTTTACACTGAATATGTTTAAAGTTTATTATTAGTATTAGTGTGGCTCTTCTTCAACCATTGTGTAAATCACCCACCAAGAGAGGAGAGAGGAACCTATTAGCCACAGTAGCCACACGAATAGAAAGAGAAACTACATTGCAACATGATTAAATTAGCTACAATTAGAAATACATGCCTTTTTCATGATTTATTTTCTGAGATAGTGTTACTTTTTTTTATTTTTTTTATTATAATTAATAAATAAACTCAAAACACAGCACCAGACACTTACCCAGAAGGAGTCCTTGAAGTGGAGATTTTTCATAACTGTAAGAGAGGACCAGATGGCAGTGTTGACAGGTCTGTGAGCTGACTGAAAGTGAATGAAGCTGTTTGGTTATTAAAGCAACAGTAACAATGTGGGCTGGGCACCCTTCCAATCGACGCATGCGCAGTATGACAAATATAAACTGTTCAGTCGCAATTTACGTCAGGATTGACTGCACGTGCACTTTGTATCCAGACATGAATGATATCCGACAAATAATGTATAAGTAATAACTTGAAAGAGGTTTAATTGGTTTTCATAGAACACCCTGTCAAGCATGATCTAGAAATATTTAGACTGAATATGAATTATTCGTGCGATTTCTGATTGTTGTTTACACATTTTGTTTTAACTATAGCAAAAATATTTATAATTATTATTATTATTATTATTATTATTATTATTATCTATTATGTTTTATTGTAACTCGAAAAAAATGTTAAATGGTCATGCTGTGTTGTTTAATTTATTTTTGAAAACATGAATGGTCATACATGATATAAATATGAAGTATTTATATTGAGCTATATTCAGACTCTTTATCAAAGCTTAGCCCAGACCAAAATGAAATTAATTGAAAATCCCCCTTTTATTATTATTTATATTTCCCTCCATATACCTACTTTTCTTTTATTTAATATAAAGCTTTCTGCATTATTGATTTGCTAAATATTGATTTGTGGAACATTCTAGTTGCATTCCCTGGATCTTTGTTTCCTCTTTTTCATTTTATATATGTACTTTTTAGATTTGTATTGTTCTTCATTGTTCTTCATTGATCTTATTCTGCCCAGCACTGTCCTAGTATATTCCAATAAGCAGCACTGACACACACAAACGATGATGGGATTAGATAGATAGATAGATAGATAGATAGATAGATAGATAGATAGATAGATAGATAGATAGATAGATAGATAGATAGATAGATAGATAGATAGATAGATAGATAGAATTTGAGTTTGAGTGTGCTGCCATCTGGTGATTAATGGAGGTATGCACAGGGTTTATAGGTTTCAATTTAAAAAGCATGCCACAAAATAATAATAGAATGGAATATGCTCAGTGATGGAAGAAGTATTCAGATTTTGTAAAAGTAGAAATATCACAATATAGAAACTCTGTATTTATTGGTATAACTCATTCTCTGTAGTGGCTCATTTATGGCCTTTATTTTTGCAGTTTAATTCTGCAAGAATCTGCATAATTGAAATCTTTGCAAACTATCTCTTTTTCATTAAAGATGTACACACTTAATGGAGCCTTATTGTCATGTTTTCTTGTATACGCCCTCTGACATAGACACTGATATATGCTAGCTCTAACTGACCTGGCAAACCTGTTAAAAGTCAAACATTTGTTTAGTTTCCATGCTTTACAAATGTTTCATTCACTCAAACACACACACAAACAACACACACACACACACACACACACACACACACACACACACACACACACACACACACACACACACACACACACACACACACACACACACACACACAGACACAGCTCCCTATTACCTGCCCCACTTTCACAGAGTGTTGGAGGAGGCAGGTCATTTATTTCCAGAGAAATCTTCCACAAGATATTTTTCTTACAACAACAACAACACGGAAGTTTGTTGACATCCTGAATACCATGACAAAGCATTCCTTAGGTAACATTACTCTGATAAGCATGTTCATATTGAAAACAAACACTCTCTCTCTCTCTCTTTCTCTCTCCATACTAGGTAGGATGTGGTAATTTAAGACAACCTGGGATGACGTTTTTCAGCTCTACTATCAGCAGAGAGGACCGCACCTTTTGCAACCATGTGAGCATTCTGCACAGCATATGAACGAGATTGTGCTCCACTGAATTGTTGTATAAGAAATAATGCACTTTTTCTCCACTATATGTATTTGACAACTAATAGCTATAAGTCACTTTTAATCGTATATTAAAAATGTATCAAAGGTCAGCGATGTTTAAGATTAAACATTTTTTCCTAACTTTCTTTTGCCTAGAACACTTATGAGTTGTTGCCGTTAAAAAGACATACACTTTCTCTCATGGGTTCATTTAAATAAATGTTTGAGAATTGAATATGTAAGATTATCTAATATTTAAAAAAGAAAAGATTAGAGGAAAGTCCATAGAAACTACTCTTTATTCTTTCCCTCCTCAGTGTTTATGTGGGCTCTGTATATGGAGCTCCATCCTGACCAGCAACAGTAAAGTTGTATGTGTAAGTATTACCAATCTATTTTTGGAATATATATATCAGTTACAGGGGATTTTTTCTGCTGAACAAGTACCTTTTCTTTTAATACTAAAATACATTTTGCTGATTATACTATTGTATGTTTCCTTGTAAGGGATTATTTTACATTAATGTATTGTTACTTTTACTTCACCCATTTTCAAAATCACTCAAACCATTTGGCTGAAAAGGGAGCTTTCTTATTATATCTAGTCTTTGGGCACATGTGACTATTTTTGCAATATACTGCATTATATTTTATATAATATAGCAGGATAGGAAAATGGCTGTAACTCAGAAACTATAAGGAGGAAAATCAGGTATTTGATATCTATTAACTTATAATAAGTTCAAAGATATGCACCACATGATTATTTTGTCACTATATCCAGTGACAAAAGAATCATGTGGAAAACATTTAATAAAATGTAAAAATCATGACTTTGACTACTGATAAAAGTATGATTTTCATCTGATCTAAAAATGTTAAACTTGCACATAGTATGTCCATGTCAGATTTAAAGACTCTCAGGGATTACCTTACGTTTACGCTCTCCCCTTTCTCCTTATATGTACATCAAAAGTTTCCTTTCACATCTTGCTGTTGTCCTCCTCATCTTTTTGTCATTCTTTAACACTTCACTTCACCTTACATGAAACTCCTGATAACATCTGACTGTAATTTCCCTGGTACTTCCCCATTTTTGCTAAAAGGAAGAGAAACATGCCCGAACTTGCTCATGATTCCTGCCCTGAACAGATTTTTGAGACTTCACTCCATATCCTATTTCAAGGGCAACTCACAGGGGTTTGAATACAATGCAATGCATGTATATATTCATAATTTGAGGAGATATATATATATATATATATATATATATATATATATATATATATATATATATATATATCTCCTCTAATTATGAATTATTATTTAGACATTGTACAGCTTTTGTTTCTGTTCCTACAGTCTCTAAGGTCAAAAGGGAACTCCTTTATGTTTGAAACTCTGAAACTGAAACTGAATAATTGACATGCAAATATTTGATCCACATCATCTTTCCACCTGTTCACAAAATGCATTGTCATCTTATCAAAGGATAATTTGTAATAATATATATATATATATATCTTTTAAATTACAATGGTGTATTTTGGTCTCCATCATAACTTAATGAAAGACTGTGCTGTTTAAATTAAATACCTCTCTGATGTTGAATTAATAAAGTCAGTGAAAGTCATCCTCTGATGTTGTTCTTTAATTGTCTACAGTTGCACAAAGAACACTCTGGTTCTTTACTGATGTTTCAGAGGTCGTGTTTTAAATGTAAAATAAAAAATTCTATTGATCACATGACATAATGGTTATTGTGAATATCCAGTTTTTCTGTTTATATAATCCCTGAAGTGACCCTACAATGTTATGACCGTGCTCTACCTTCTGAATAACAACCACTGTGTCTAAATATCTTATCGCTATCAGCCCATTAGGACGCAAACACAGCCACTGGTGCTCCCGTGAACTGTTGTTGTGCATTCAAACCCTGCTTATACAATCAATCATTATGGTGTATGATATAAGTGTGAGTTAGTTCTTAACGTTCAGCCTCTGTTGAAACACGTGAACTGTTGTGTTGAAATCTTGCTTCATATGACGCACTGTGGCGGGTTAGTTGGTTTTACTTTCCACAGAAATCATCTTGTGACCTAATTCCATACCTGATACATTTTTTATTCTCTGTATGTGTTTAATTAATCTCTTAAAATGGTAAAATAATACATCTACTCAGTGTTTTTCTATATGTGCTCACATCAGCATTTTTATGTTGATCAAAACTTTAAGTACCAACACCCACCTGTCTGGAACAAACACTACAGGGACAGGTATGTGTTATGTACAGTACATAACACATACCTAGTACATAATGTACTACATGTGTAAAACCTTTACAGGTATAATGAAATACTACTGATTAAAGGAGACTCGTGACAACATTGTAAACAAGGAAGTCTACCTAAGTGGGAGGAACTTGGCCGTGGCTGAAGGGGATTCCTCGGCTGTAATGTTACGTCACCCAACCCAACAGTATAAAGCTCAGACTGCTATCAATAGTTCAAACCTGTTCCTTCTTGTCAAGAAACAACTGCACAGCTTATAAAGCACGGAGAGAGACGAAAAACTGAACCTTTAAAGCTTCACTTCTCTTTTCCGAACAGGCAGAATCATAATGAAAATGGCTGGCCAGGGTAAGTTTCTGACTAGATTTGATTGAACTTAACCTGGTTTTAACAAAACTTAAAGAATGTAAATGTGTATTAGTTCATGGATACTCAACTTATGTGTCTTCTGCCCTCAGATCTTGATGCCACAATTCATCACTGCGCACATGAGCTACGTCAAGTCGGAGACGGGCTTTACTGGAGATACAAACTGCTGGAAATACTGATCAAGAACTACAGGACTGTTACTAAGGTCAAGTGAGACATGACATAAAAAGAACATGAAAGAGGAATTGGATTTTGCTAAACTGGGTGGCATTCGGAGCCAAAACAGAAGAATCTTCGGCCTAATAATTGGAGGCAAAATGGCGGCTACCAAGCTGAATGTAAGCTTGACGAAACACCCTGATGGAGACGTTGGATGTGAACTCACAGTGGACTGCTGTCGTTATCAAGACTGGAGCTCTGCAGACAAAAGCCAAATGAGCGGGATGCTATTGAGACCCCTGTGTGACCGGAACCAAAGTGGAACATCGTATGAAAGTTATCTGCTGAAAGATGCTGATACCACATGTACTCTATACATACTTCTGTATATATGGACATTTATGCATGTTATGCTCTATCAGCTGGTCACATTAATATTAACTGAAGAATCGTGACTCAGTTACTTATTACTCTTTTTTGCAATGGGAGGCATTTCATGACTTGCTGATCAAAGATATTCAAAAAGTCTTGTATCTGATCACGTGTACAATGGTGGTGAATGATAGTTAATGTAACGCTACAGCTAAAAATCGGTTATTTACCACTTAAAGGTAAAGTTTGGCTTTTTTTTTTATGTGGAGTGAATTAGCCTTATGCCTACTTTTTCTGCATAACAGACTTCTGGTATACATTGTGAACTGAAGGAAATAAAATGCATATTACAAACTCATAACAGAAATGGTATTCATTACATTACATTACATTACAGTCATTTAGCAGACGCTTTTATCCAAAGCGACTTACAATCAGTAGTATATATTGCATATCATTCACCCATTCACACACTGATGACAGGCTACCATCGAACCACCGATCCTCTGAATGGAGAACTACCTTGCTCTCCACTACGCCACAGCGTGGCCAGGTTGTCTGAGGTGCCAAGTTGTCTGAGGCAATCAGAATGTCTTTATTGGGGACCCTGTTATTCAAAATGTGGGACACAAAAAAGTCTGTTGTCAGACGTAAATCAGCTTGAATCATGCAATAAAAACGTATCAGGTCTGTCGTATCTCCACTGATTCAGTCCCTGCTTCTATTTCTGTCTGTTGTTCTCTCAACAGACACAGTCTTATTTCTCTGTCTTATTTCTCTTCTTTGCCATAATCTGAAATGAATTCCATCGCATTAATCAATAATATGCATAGAATATGTGGAATGACTTTATTAAAATGCTATGAATATTTTAATATCTGTTTTTTTGATAATCATTGCCATCTTCTAAACACAGACATTTATCTTCTTCAAAAAGACAAACTCCCTAGTTCATGTACCTAAAAAAAACTAAAAACTAAAAACCTTCATACCATTTTCACAAATATGCAGCCCCCCATGAAACCTTCACCTTAAATATCTAAAATAGTGAATTAGAAGACTAAAACCCTGTTAATAACCATTTTTATTGCACAATCCACGCTGACCCTCTTAAAGAAAATTATATTTTTACCGCGTATTTCTTAAAGTGTGGCAAATGAAACTTGTTTGAAAAACAAAAATTCAAAGTAAATATACACCATATTATAACGAATAAAAAAAAATATATATCATTAACATATATTGATACAAACTATCAGGATTGTTCTATTTATAATAAATAAAGTTTTCAACCTGAACATTAAGTTGGTCTAAACACTGTGTCATTGACCTTCGGGTGGTCTACACCGTAGACAAGGTGCCTCTTGTTTGAAGATTGCTCCACCCTAATATATGATTGGACATTTGAGAAGTCATGTGATTTTGACAGCTTGCATTAACCTAAAGTTTTTTATGAAGACCTACTGGAGTTTAGGTGTCCCACATAACTGCAAATCAGGGGAATAAGCGTATTTCCCAAAGCAAATTTATCTGTTTATTATCTCTAATTAATCTTTTAATCACAATATCCTAAATATTAAAGTAACATCCTCAAACTGCATGTTTTGTCTAACAGTGTAAAGCCCAAACCTATTCACATTACAATGATACAAAAAGCAGCAAATCCTCAACTAAAGAAAACAGCAATGATGATGTGTGTGCTTAATAAATGAATTAACAATTGGTCAATTATCAAAATCATTCCGACTAATCCATCATTTCAGCACAAGATTAATCTAATAAAACACCTATCAGACTAATCCCCTTATGTTATTTGTATGATAACTATTATGAACATTAATGGGACTATTTAACAGAACAAACTAAACAAACGAAAACTAAATCAAAAAACAAATGAAATAAATCCATACTTTGTATATTTATATGAAATAAAAACAACAGCAAAACAGTGCTAAATTCAGGCACTTAAAGGATCCTTACTTTATTTTGTGTGGTAATACAAAAGCATACAGAATTATAGAGGATAGGAGAGAAGATCCCTTTCATTGAATTCCATTAGATCGTACACATTAAATGACTAATAATTACATACAAGCCTTTTCTCTGTAGCTACATCCACAAGTACCCCAGCCCTCCACCGATAGCATGCATGGTCTCTTTGCCGTAAACGCATCTCAACAGTTCTTCAGACCAATTGGTATTTTGTTGGTAGAAAATAAAAGAAGACAGAACTATAAGTATGCCATGAAACAATAAGTGATGTAACGCCATAGAAAGACCCTCAGACTAGATCGTAGAACAGTTTCAGTCTTTACCCAGGATTCATCTGGGGCCCCAAGTAACCCTCCCGTAATCTGCATGTACCAAACAATATAACATACCCGCGTGGGCCTACGAGATAGAAATAACATCTAATTATGACAGGACATACAAACTGAGAGATACAATATATAGCAAGAGGGAATCTTTAAAAGGGTTGGTCCACCCAAATAACAAAATACATCGTTTCACTTGCCTCTGTTGGTATCTAGTGAATCCACATAACATGCTGTTAACACATTTAACAGAGAGGATATCTTTAGTGCAAAGTACTTCGAAGAAAACTGTTTACAGTAAAGATTGCAGATAAGTGGGAAACTCCAGAAATAGATGTTGCTTTTTAATTTTTTTTAATTCTGACAAGCATCTTAAAAGGAAATTCCATTTTAACCATTTTTCAGATAGAAGGAAATATCTTAAAGACATTAAGCCAAAACTACCTCCATGGCTAGAAACCACTGGTGTTAAATTAGTTGTTTATTTATAATTTGGGTGAATCGACCCTTTTTCTGAATTTAAACATTTCCCACCCCATATCTAGAAGCAGCCGCTGATGGTCATACTGTAAGTCTTGTGGAGGCTGTTCACGGCGATCCAAATCCGTTTTGTTTTTACATCTCAACACCCACTTAACTTTTTTAAAATATTTACCCAAAGGAATGATTTTAAAGTATTCATAAAGATCAAGAACTGTAGACAAAATAAATGAGATCTTTTTTCACCATGGTTGCTAAGGTTCATCATGTTCACCCTCATCCTCTCAAGATCTCAACCCAAGAAAAATCCCTACAAACACGATCCTTCCTACAGGGCTACTGACTGTGCAAAATAGTTGATAAATGGCAGGCTACTCTAAGCATTGATTAGCAACATAAATAGAAATGGAAGACTGGTCTCATCCTATAAACACAGAACGGACCCATTGCAACTAATAAGATAAAGAGTTTTGTTAGACTCGAGGTTTAATTCTTCATTTGGGTTAGAGTTTATGAGGGCCAAATTACCCGGCTCACTCGTTACTATGCAGGCGAGTAAGTATTTATTTGTGTCCTTCATTTTCATCCTCAAAATGCAACGAGGAAGAAAGGAGGAAAGAGATTTTAATGAGAAGACAGTGAGACTCACTAAAACATTCAGGTAGTCTGATCTAACAGTAACCCTTAAACATCTACTCCCAACAAGTGGGGAAGGAATCGGTGGAAGCAGAAGACCTGCACGAGTGCAAAGAGCTTTGCTAGCAGTGTGATTTGCTTTTCCTTTATCCTTGCATAAGCATGTGGGGGAGAATGGAGACGCGACCAGGATTTGATTCTGGCCAGACCTTGTAGAAATGTAGAGCAGATGTTTCCTTAGTGAAGAAGGGAATCTTGGCCCCAGTCAAAAATCTTCATATTCACCACGACTACTGCTGCCACCTGCTTCTGTTCTTTGATGTCATCTAACATTAACAGAAACCCATCTGTTGGTAGTGTTGATGTTTGTAAGTATATCCAGCCTCGCAGCAGCAGATAATATACCTCACTGTGTGAAAGCGGCCAGTCGTTTTTATTTTTTTTATTTAGAGACCGTTTCCAACCAACCAATTGTTACTTGGTGAAGCCCACCACCAATCAGATTGCACTGGGTTAATATGGACTGCCACCAGAAATGTCATCCGGATTAGATGTACAAACAGGCTCCCCAACCAAAATAGATTGTCTCATTAAAGTGAAGTCGGTCTCATTAAAGTGAAGTCCTTCAACCAATTAAATAACACAGACCATAGCCAGATCTTCCAGTCCAACCAATCAGGTGTTTTCATTTAGTGAACGCGGCCACCACAGCCCACATGAGTTCGTTGACGTTGGGCTTTGCGCTCTCTTTCTCCGGCTCCAGCTCCAGCAGAGTGTGGACTCTCTTCATGCCCAGGTCGTACTGGTCGTCCTGTAGTGGGGCGAAGGCATTCTCAAGAACGTCGGATGAGTGGGCCAGAAGGATCAGGGACAGAACCCGCTTGTCCATGCGGTGAGGATCGTTGACCCACTTCTCCAAGACAGACTCCTGGACCTTCTTGACGAGGCGCTGTAGGCAATGTTAACACGTGTTTTAAGGCAATTGTATGCAAGAAAAACGTTATCTACTGTACATTTAAATAGGTGATAAAAAAAAATATTAAAAAGGAGTAGTTCAACTTGTTGCAAAATACATAAATGCGACTTCTCATACCTGTCGGTTACATATGAAGCCACAGACGATAAACTTAGCTTAGCAAAAACATATATATATATAAACAGGGGGAAAACAGCTAGCCATAACACGTTATACCTTGCTTGTCATTTTTACACGAGTCTTTGAACAAACGTGATATAATGCAGAAGCTAATGCTACCTCTTTTTGTGCTAACCTAAGCAGGTATGTATGCTTTAGCACACAAACCATCCACTTTCATTTCAGTTGGACTTTAGCAGGATCCAACGTAGCTGTTAAAGTGCAAGTGCAGGTCAGATTTAATTAATCAAGCTGAGACTGGGACTGTAACCCTCACTCTCATAGAAGCTGATTATTGTCACAGTGAGCATGTAGAGGTGGAGGTAGGTGACTATTGAGCCCACATCTGTACAGAGACCGGGCTCCGTCGTGGCATTTCGGACCAAGAAGCACTTGACGGGCAAAGCGCAGGACAAAGCGCAGGACACTGGAGTGCGGGTCTCCGGTGGGGCAAGAGGGGGTGGACTCTGTGTTTACATCATGATGCTTGGTGCTCTAACATACTGAAAGTTCACGGGCAATGTTTTCCTGATGCCGAGTTAAGATGTCGGCCATATTATCTGCACAGGGAATTGTTTATGTTGCTGCCGTTTACATTCGTCCTGATGCAAATCCAAACAGGAATGCACTACTGTTTTTGTTTTGTTTGTCATGTTTTGCTTGTGTTGAAATTGGCTACAACTGCATACCGTTGTGCATCCCTGCTTTGCATGACAATAAATGATCCTTGAATCCTTGAAAATACAGCTTGTATTGTGAAGTTTTTCACCTCTGACTCAAGAGTCCCACACAACACTAATTTTAATTCCATTACTTGTAAAGCTTTAATCGACTTAATTACACAGCAAAGAGTCACAGAACACCCCCACACCTTACCTGTTTAATGGTGCTGTTGGTGAGCGGATGTGTGGTCATGTCAAAAAGCAGGAAGTTTTGTTTCTCTGTGGTGAGCACACCTTTCTCTACCAGGTTTTTTGCCAAACGTTCTCTAACATTTCTCAGCTGGTAGTGCAGCTTCAGGGGATTCCAGGTCTCTCCTGAAGGACAACATGAGACCCTTTTTAGGTCTTTAAACAAAACACACTGATGCCATACAGCCAATGTCATTTAAAACACTTTAACGTCTAAAGTGGCTCACTTTGGTTTATTTTAATACTGTTAATGCTGCTTTAAGCTTATTATTAAATTGGTTTAAATATCCCATATACTCTGACATTATCAATGAGTACTTCTTTGTCATCACGTGTCAATTGAACAGAGAGAACTGTGATATTACACAAGAGCAAAATCAGCTATTAAAGTGATGTCCAACAGGTGAAATAATGAGCATATGAACGCAAGGTAAACTTTGGAGGTTTTATCTCACCACTCAGCAGCTCTATCCAGCTCTGGACAGTTTCCGGAGGCTGGGTTTCTTTAACGTGCTTCAAGGCCTCGTCCAATAGAACATCTCCTGTCGGAGCATCTGACTTGCAGATCACCTTCGCAAACAAAATGACACATATTTGCACCTTAAGTCTCGCTTACGCATACAGTCACATCCTGAGTAAACAGGAACTACTACACATTATCATACAGTGGGGGGGGGGGGGGAAGGAAAATGGAAACAGGTTTAGCAAAAGGGGATTACTTTCCTGGAATACAAACAAACAAATAAATCAATCCCTCTGCTCACAGACACAACACTGAAGGTTAATAAGTGTCTGGTAGTTGTGCTTCACTTATCTCGAGCATCTTGATCACATCACCCCAAATATCTCACCTTCCTCGAGAGCAGGCTTTTCCTCCTCACCCCGCAGGCCTCCAGCTGTAACCTCCCTCTGAGGGCCAGCTCCACCAGCATGCACCCGCGGAGACCGGAAGAAATACAGTCGTTCCAAAAAGACGTGTAGCCCTAGGAGGAGGAGGAGAGAGAGAGAGAGAGAGACATAGAGAGACACAGAGAGAGAGAGAGAGAGAAACCAAGGTGCAGCGCTTGTTAACTTAGCTGACGTGTTGCTTGGTATTTATGAACACTTCCAGGTTAAAAAGGGTGTCACGTCGCTGCTGGCAAGTTGTCAAAGGAAAAAACTGCCACAAAGTAAATGAGTAAATGCACTTAACGTGGGATCATTGCTTTCCTGCAGCTGGAACATAATGTTAATTATTAAGGGTTTTTAAACACAAGATAACCTTACATGCAATTGCATTAAAAAAAAAACCATTTAAAGACTGTTGTGTTCATGCATATGTGAGAACCGTGCACTAATCTTAACCTAAATACATTAAATTAACTTTTTGGTGACGCAAAGTAAACAATTAGATTAAAAAAACACGACACACACACACACACACACACACACACACACACACACACACACACACACACACACCTCTCGGTCCTTGAGGCCCAGCAGCAACACTTCCTCCATTAACGTGAGCCTGGTTTCCTTTGAGTCCCCCTTGTCGTCGTCCTCCTCCTCCTCCCCGCGGCGAGCCGTCCTCCTCGTCGGCCGAGTCCCGATCCTTGTCGGCGGCGGCGCTCCGGATGGCCTCGGTCCTCCGCTGGACGAGGCCCGAGTTTCTCTGCTTGAGGGAGGCCATAGCTGGGGCTGCAAAACGATCAAATCCGAAGAAATGCGCCTACCTCGACCAGCCAGAAAGCCACGCAGCATGTAACCGGGCTGGTGAAAAGGTGAGAACCGGTGAAATCGGTTTTACCGAGCGAATAAACACAGCCGCTGACGGTAAGCTCGGCTCGGGATTCCTGCATCGGCTCAGCCCACTTCCTGATCCAACATGGTGGCAGTGACGTCAGCGGTGGTCTGGCCTGTTGCGTTCACGTACCCTCGGAAATGCTGGACATCCGACAGTTTGACAGCAACCACCCCCCTGAATAACACTGAAGGAACTAAAATGAAAAATAATTGTTTTAACGTTGTGAATATTTGATTGCATACAGCTAATAATATGCAGATGTATTTGGTATGATGTTTAAAGAATAGGAACAGGGGTTGGTTGGTTGGTTGGTTGGTTACAAAAATGTGAAAATAAGATAAGATAAAAAATAATCCTTTATTTGACAGGATTACAGCAGCAGAGAGGATAGTGCAAACAAGAGACATATAGTAAGAAAACAAGATCAAAAATAAGTATTATAAATAAGCAAATGAGCAATAAAAAAACAGTAAAGCATCCACAGTAACTGAAATATTATACAGTACCAGTCAAAAGTTTGGACACACCTTCTCATTCAATGGTTTTTCTTTATTTAAATTTTTATTTTTTTTCTAAATTGTAGATTAATATTGAAGACATCCAAACTATGAAGGAACACATATGGAATTATGTGGTAAACAAACAAATGCTCAACAAACCAGAATATGTTTTATATTTTACATTCTTCAAAGTAGTTGAATGAGAAGGTGTGTCCACACGTTTGACTGGTACTGTAGGTTATGTAGGTTATGTAGGTTATGCAAACAAGAGACAGAGTAAAAAAACAAGATAAAAAATAAGTATTATAAATAAGCAAATGAGCAATAAAAAAACAGTAAAGAATCTACAGTAACTGAAATATTATATATACAGACAGAAACTATTATAACTATTGTATTTCACAGTGTAACACCCTCCGAAAATGACCTACTAGTTTACTGTTGTTCTAAAACTCAGCACAGTTCATACTTTAGTTTCAGAACATAAACTGTGAACTGAGAACAATAACATTAACTTAAATATGTTTGAATGCAGGGTTCTTATTTAAATGTGTTTTTGTTTAATTGCCTTGCTTTTGCTGCCTTGTCTGTCGAAGCACTTTATAAACTCTGTTTTTAAAGGTGCTATATAAATAAAGTTATTATTATTATTATTAAATGTATCTACAATGTTACTGACAATAAAGTGACTGCAACTTGATACTTGACCTTTTACAGAATTAACGGTAGCCTCAATCATCAAGCAAGACGCTCAATCGATTGACCAGATTGTGTGGAAATTTGATCTAACACACAAATTTATACTGACGTAATATACAGGATTTAGCTGGTAAAACAATGTTGACAGCAGCCCCCTTGGAGTAAAAAGTAACACCAACCAGTTTTACAATATAGGATGTATAACTTATTGCCATTTTAGTGTAGATCAGCTTAATATTCAAAACAATATAAAAGAGACACAGCATAAACAGTTCATATTTTTCAGACCAACAAGCCACAATGCCATATGGACTTTCAGCACAAGGTGGCAGTCTGCGAGTAGGAAATAGACTTCTAGTCTGCATTCTTCTTCTCCTTTCTTATACTCCAAATCAGGAAACTGATTATGCAGAAACTCTCCATGTTTTTTTTATTGAGTTGGGATGCACATTGCAACCTCTGAGAATATATCAAACTATATATTTTTCTGCAGACAGACTTCCAATAAACTCAATAGACAGAGGTACCAGCTTTACCTACCACACACTGGTGGTATTTCCTCACTTGCAATGTTAGTTTACTATCTATAGCTGTGAGGCTGCATATACTGTTGACTTGAGTTACCAGGTATTATAGGTCCACTTTATCTTTGGCAGATGTCCATATTTAATGACGACTCAGCAAAAAATCTCCTGAACGCCCTTCACTTAACCTCACTCCCCTTATTGCTCTGATTTAAAAAAGGAAGAAGCAGATGTCTCAGCTACAACATGTCCTTGTTGGCATGTTATTAATATCATTTATAAAACAAACTATTTATATAATAGATTTAGCTCCAAAACTAAGTGCACAGCGATGGTGTAATACCTATCAGAGCAATGGTAATTTGTTCCTTGCTGGGTCACAACAATGTGTCTCAATGCTGCATGTGATTCTGCATTTGAAGATGTTTTTGAGCGTTGCTGCTGTGAACATTGAGCAAAAATTCAATCTGACAGTGAGGAGGAATCCCATACTCGCCTTGGGAGGCGTAGCTGTCCTTGTATGGTCAGTTGTGTTAGGTATCTGGGGCTCAATCCACACCAGCTGTGAAACATTTCCAGACAAGAGGACTGGGGATTTGTGACTCTATTTATTGTTATGCTGTTTATGAATGATTTCTGATTAAAACTCCGAGCTGCGGTTTAAATTTGGAGAGATTAAAGAATCAAACAAAGATGACTAAACAGGATTCAAGTTCCTGAAAACTATAAAATCTATATCATCTTTCTCATTAGAGTTTCTCAGTGGTAATTAGTAAATAACCTGTGACACACTTCTGCTCTGGGGCATTAGTTAAAAGTACTGCAATTAACAAAAGCAAAAGTACTCAATGCAGACAAATGGCCCCTGTGATGTGAACACTGAAACACTGAGGCATCAATGTAAATCAATATCAGCATTTTACTGTTGTTGTTGTTGTTGTTGTTGTTGGTCAATTTTGGAGCTAATTCAAGTTGATGTATGTACTGTTGCTAGGCTTATATATCTGACATTGCTTTGTAGTTTATAAACGTGATTTGAATGTAATGTCATTCATTCATTCATCTTCCGTAACCACTTATCCAGTTAAGGGTTGCGGGGGTGCTGGAGCCGATCTCAGCTGTCAATGGGCGAAGGCAGGGCACACCCTGGACAGGTCGCCAGTCTATCACAGATGTAAAGTCTTTATTTGGAAAGTAACTCATAACTATAGCTGTCAAATAAATGCATTGGAGTAAAAACTACAATATTTCCCTCTGAATTTTAGTGCAGTAGAAATATAAAGTAGCATGAAAAGGAAATACTCTAGAACATTAAAAGTACCTCAAATCCTTATGTAAGTTCAGTACGTGTGGCATAATGAATATAAACTGAAACAGGTAAATAGTCTCCACATTGTTCATCTTTGATGAGCTCTGCCAAGAAGGTAATAAAACATCACAAACAGACTGCAAGTAGCAACCGCTGTCTTCTCCTCTGACGTAAAGGAGCCTGTAAATGTGGCTCTAAAAATTCCTTGGAGAGATAATTCTCCAGACGGTTGCAAATATGCTCTGTGTAAACAACCATCTCCACTACCATCACAGCCAAGACAGTCGCACGACTCTCTGACCATGTAGGTAGAATATTTGCACACAGTCCAAGATTTGCAAGCATTACAGCATTAGTCCTGGAACAAATCAAAGTTATCTCCTCATGCTAAAGTCAGTGTGTTTATAGAAGTGTTTTGATATTGCAATAATATTTATAAAAAGTATGAAAATTACAATTCCATCACCCCATCTTTTTTAAAAGCCAATATGGGACTGGACACAAATCTTTCTTGACATATAGGCTCATCATTTGCTACCCCACTGACACTATTAATAAACCTTTGGGTCCCTGTGAAGCCAACCAGAGAAGCATGGGTTCAAATGCTCCAAACAAAACATCTGTATTTTTCACTTTGTACGTTTTTTCTCACTGATCCTTCAGTTCTGGTCCAGACAAGAGGCCTAAATCACTCCCCAGAGCCTTGAAGGAGGCCACACTCAGGACCATATTGGAGCCATTTCCTGTCTCTGGAGTGGGCAAAGGGTTGACCCGCAGTGCCCCCTCTATATAAAAGCACAAGAACACACTCACATACACACATGTACACACTCTTTTAAGACAAAACCCCCACAGAGAGTAATAGGGGAGTCACTTACCATTGCTCTGCAGAGTGATATACAGAATCTCTCAATTGGATGCTACACGCCTCATCTCACTAGAGAATAATGGTTGAAAAAATACAATTATATTTAATGGCTTGTTATATTCAAAAGCCTCTGTGAATTCAGGAAGGCTGAGAAAAAGCAGAATCACAATTTTGGGATCACATTGTATGTAGAGGGCTCTCAAAAATGAAGATCAGTTTTCTCGCAGCTTGTTATAATAAGAAGAAACAAGATAGGAAAAGAGGCCGAACTGTATGGAAATAATTGGAGAATAAAAGGTCACATCTGCAATTTTTTTGAACTGGTGTGAAACGGAAGCTCAGTGCAATTTATAGTGCGCTTCCAAGGACATGCTGGATTAGAGGCCAGGTGGGCTAAATAAGGCTGTATGCAATTGACACCCCCAACAGTAAGAATACCAAACTAGAAAGAAAGTGAAAGACAAAGAATAAAGAAAGCAGCAAAATAATCTCTGTTTCAACATCTGCTCCAACTCGGCACAATTACTGGAAGTGCTTTACTTTCGCCCCATTCACCATGACATGAATAATAAACATAACAATGAGGCATTACAGCTACAGCTTATAATGAAATCAACCAAAGAGTAATTCAACTTTACAGCAGAGGCTTGGAAACATGTATTGAAAGCGTTGGATCAGTCAATGGTCTAAAGTCTTTTATCATGTGCGTTTGGCTGAATGAAGTCATTGTCTCAGGATCAGCCGGATACAGAAAATATGAACCTTAACTTGTTGGACTAATCTTGTTTAACATTTAAGTTTATTGCAACATTTGAGTCTCTTCTCGGCTTTATGGAGCTTGATAGTGAGTTTCTGCTCATATTTAAAGCTTACCTCTCTTAGTGATGTTTTCAGCTTCATTGGGCAGCTGTTTTCAGAGAAAAGACTCTGAAAACCCACTTTACACTATCTGCTTCACACCAAAAAGCAAACAGACACAGTTGGTGACTGACTGGTGAACATAGTGGAGCCGTCAACACCTAAAGAGACAGATTTTTCCTTTAAGAGCTGGTAGAGACCAAAAACAGAGCTAAAAGACAATGAATATTAGGCTTACAATCATTGGCGGGATGCAACTCTCAATGAATGATAACTTTAATGAACTTTAAAGGTTTTATTAAGTTGTGGTCACGGTGTGTTTTTGCTGCTCGCAGGTTTGCATTTGCCAGGACAACATGTCCTAACTAGACCAAGCAGGCCTGTTGCAACAAACACAGAGGGATTCATTCCATTTCTCATGAAATTCATTCAAAAGAGGATGAATAACTTGTTTTTCTCAAAACTTGCATATAAAGAAAAGACTGTGTGTGTTTTTTGGGCGTCAGAGCGGTGTATATAGGACCCTTTATTTTGTATTGTACAAAGTAAAATTCATCATGATTTTTGCAACAAAAAAATGAAAATGTTTTCTATTTAGCCACTTCTTAAGCAATTTGTGTGATCCTCCCTTTCCTCTGTTCTCCCTGGTAGATTTCTGCAGGAAGCCTTTAACAATGGGACCCCTCCAGAGGATCTCAAACCCAGCTGTAAGAAACACACACACACACACACACACACACACACACACACACACACACACACACACACACACACACACACACACACACACACACACACACACACACACACACACACACATAAACACACGTAGTGCAGACGCACACGTGACCTCGTTTATATTTGCTCATATACACACATCTACAGTTTGCACAGGGAAGGTCAACACCCAGCCATAATTTACTGTAACCATTAAGTAGGACCTTTGTTAGTACAATAGAAACACTGACATCACAGAAGTTCAACATTATTCAGTGAGGAGACTTCTGATTAGAGACCCGGAACAGCTGATGAACCAGCAGCACTGCTGACCTCATCGTTTGGTTTATTTGCTCAGCAGAAGTGATGGAGGAGTCAAGACACTCCTGCTAAGGCTTAAAGCAAAACAACCAGTGGTGTAAACTATATAATCTCAATTACTCAAATACTGTACTTTGAGGTACTTGTATTTCATTTGAGTGCTTCAATTTTTCTTGCTATTTTAAACTTCTACCCCTCAAAATTTCAGAGTTAAATGATGTACCTTTCCTTACAACAGACCCTTTTACTTTTGATTCTTAAAGTTCAGTTTCCTGATAATACCTCTTTGTGAGATCTAGAATGCAGAACTTTTACTTGTACTTTTACACAGTGGTAATAAAGTTAAAGCTCTGAATAAGTCTTTCCCCACTGAAAACAACGTCAAAGTGCCTCAAGTGTTGAAAATACCCTGATTCACTGCTGATTCAGCCAGTACAAGCTAATAATCCAGACCAGATGACTTCTTGTGCTGTTCGCTAGTTGTGGTCAGAGGCCAATCAATGTTCGACCCACAACCCCCCCCCCCCCCCACACACACACACACACACAAAAAACAGGATTTGTGGTTGAAAAAGTCAAGTCAAAGTGAACCTGCTGAGGAGGCATGGAGACCTTATGATCTTCATCATCATCTGGTTACTCAGGCAGAGATAGACCACAGAAGGGTCAAACACGCATGAGCAGACACATACCTGATATTCCCACAGAGAACCACAGCATTTACCTGATGAGATTCGAACTACTGAGGGCCTGACCTGGACCCTTTGTGCCCTTTTCAGCCCCTGAATTCATATTCACCACGGGAGACCTGTCAAGGAGACCAAAACTAAATCTGTCAAAAATTAACTAGCCTCGCAGTTTTGACACAGGTCATCCTAAACAAAAGGTAACAAGGTTAGAGCCTCTCGGCCTTTATTTTAAATCATTGTAAACTGTCATTTTTTTGGCCGATGACCTGCAGGATGTTTTACTCAGACAGTAACAGAATCTCCTGTTCACTGTTCTTTACTGATGCGTATGGTGTAGTGTTCCTGATGTGGGTGTGTTTACGGATATTTCTATTATATTTTTATTAGTGTTCAGCTTTACCACATGTGACAGCCAACTGGTAAACAAATCTCTTCCCTGGTATTTGAATCAGATGGACAGACTGAGCTGGCAGAAACAGACATGTAATAAAAGTCAGGAGCATACCTTATACAATTTAGACAGGAACTATAATATTACACTGAAACGGTATGAGGGCAAAATACCGTAAACGTACTGTTGAGTGTCAAGAAGCATTGCATCCTACTTTATACTATTGTGAGTAAAAGAGCATTTTAAATTTCATATTTACTGTATAATTCTGCTGCCTTCGAAACAGATAATGCATTTCCTTCTTTTTCAGATGAAATCATAGTCAATATCTCACCAGGAGCTGTTGGATTAGGTAAATATAATTTTTGGGGTCTGTAAGCTGCTAGGTCTGAATGATAAAATAAACTTTTCTGTTTTAAAACCATACCTACATGACCATATGTACATTTCAAGAGTTGTTAGTCGCTGTAATCTTTCCACCTTTCCATATTGTCCCTTCATTACAAAACTCCAATATAAAACTAACTTCACTGTCTTAGTTCTGTTTAGAAATATATGAAGTTCAGCTGACAGGAGGCTTCAGTAGTTTCAGTTAGTCAAATCAAGAGGATTCCTTCCAGTTAAGTTATTTTTAGTGAGAAATTCCCTTTTTGTCTCACTAAAAAAAGCTAAAAAATGATCACCTTTTGTACTCAAAAGACTACAAATCAGACTGCTACTAGTATAAGCTGAACCATGAAATATATTATTGCTCAGGTAATCAAGGAGCTCAGAATTTGTTCCACAATAAAGAGGAGAAACAATTAAAGCGACCAATAACAATTTCAATTTACATAAGGGCTTTAAGACAGTATTGTAAAAAAAAAAATTGGACCACTTAAGGTTCGTAATATCAAAGATATAAACCATCTTCACCTTAAAATTCAACTCGCTCACTCAGGCCTCTAGCTTCATCACTCTGAAACTACAGGCCCTTCTGGTCATTACCATCTCTGTATAAGTTTGTAAGCCTTGCTGCCAGTTTCACAAGGTACCAACTGAGCTGTTCTCAAATGTGTTCTGAGAGTAAAATTTTGTTGTATGTACTGCTGAATTTCAACCAATTCTTAAAGTGGGTTGATCAGCCATTAAGCAGGCATGGACTAGGAAACGCACAGGTGTTACTAATAACATTAACGGTGGCTCTGTTCTATGTAATTGACGACAGCGAGCCAGCATGCACAATACCAGGACCCTGAATCTGAAGCAGCTAATCGGAATGCAGCCATCAATAATTGTATGATTTACACCTGTGCGTTTGAGCAACATCCCGCTCAATATTGTAAAACACAGTTAGTGGGTGACACGTGACATCTCACTATTATACTGAATATTTTGTTTGGTCTCTAAACCATAGATTGAGCTCTGTATCCATTTTGTAAAGATGGCAGGTTTAGAAAGGTGGTGGGTGGACAACAGTGGATGTCTGTACTGTCTAGTTCTTGAAAGGTCATTGACTTGGGTGGCTCAAAGGTCGGCTCATTCCAAATTCAAAAAGCTGGACCATGCAGAACTCTTTCTAGTGCTTAATTGTGAGCATAACTTCAACCTTGCATGACCACCCCCGCTCATGTCCCCTCCCGTGTCTACTATGTTGTCATCTCAGATGTCACGCCAAGACATTACTGACCAGAATATGATATTCCTCAATCACAATGGCTATGTGACACGCCAAGAATGTCAAACCACATGCTGGAAATAATTGTGCGCATGTGTGTGCACATGTGTACATGCCTGTTGATATTAATGTGCGCATATCAGTCCATCAGGAAAAAAAAAGTCATTATAGCTGTTCAAAGGCTGCAGGCTGTAACATTTTGAAAGTAAAATTGGTGTTAAAACTGCTGACAGGGAGTGAGTGCAGTCTAGTTTTGGCACTCATCATTATTTTAAACAATCAACTCCACTGAGCGAAGCCCCAGCGAACTTCCTGTATGCTGACACCAGGATCTGGGGACAAGCTTTGACAAAAATCACATTTCTGTCATTGTTTGGCAGTCTTACTCACAGATAGCAATACCCAGAAACATAATGGCCTCTGACATTTGACTCTACTTCCACAACAATGCTGTCTAGTGTTGTCAGAGGACACAGGAAGACACAAGAGTCTACAGTCATGCTAGCCGCTCTACTAAGACACAGTCTTACTTTGAGCTTAAACGCTAAAGTCAGCATGCTATCATGCTCACGATTATAACATGATGATGATAAGTACGTAAATTGTCTGCCATGTTCACCATCCTTAATTAGTGTGTTGGCATGCCAACATTTTCTTATCATCATCAAATTTCGAATTACAGCACAGGTTGATGGGAATATCAATAGTTTTGCAGACATTTGGTCATTAACCAAAGTATTGGACAAATTAAATTTGATCTGATTATGGTGCTAGATGAAAGACTGAGGTAACAGTTATTACCATTCATCTGAAGGCGGCGTGGATGTGTGCACCAAATGAAAGCCACTCAAAGCCACGCTGTCAACCTCACGGAGGCACAAGAGAAAAACAGTCAGGGTATCATCAAAGACTGTAGGATTCATCCTCTGGTGGTGATTCATGTCTTTACCAAATTGTGTGTATTTAACTAAACTAGTAGAGTATGCGACTGGGGCGTGCTCGTTCGGCGAGTGCTGTTTGTGTGGACGTGGCCGTTAGAAACACTTGGCTGTTCAATTGAGTGGGCAAGAGTCCTCGAGAACCGATCATTGCTTTTTGACTCCAGGGAGTGAAAAGTTCTAATAATTGTTTAGATATTTCAGTTTGGACTAAAGATGTGAACCAACCAACAAACGATCCAACAAACATTGCAGTTAGTACGACTAAAATGTTTCATGTAAAAAGTAGTTCATCTCAAGTCCTCTGCTTGAGAACATATTCATTTATCACATGTCAAATATAAATGTATTTTCAAACGCCACTGTTATTATTGAGGGTAGAGGTGCCCAGTGTGTCTGTGGGAGACAGAGAGCCAGTGGCCCGGCTGTAACCGACACTCTGAATCAGTGTTGACAGAGTCAAAGGGTCGGGACCCTGTGTTGGCCCTCTGCAGGGTGAACTGAAGCTCCAGGTCCTGTCAGCACCACAGATAGTTAGAAAAAAAGCCTCAGAAAGGAGGAGACTGAAGAGATCACTAATTGCTGTCAACATGTGTCAGATTTTGTTTTTTAGCTGACCGGGGGTGGACTGGAGAGAGACTTTGAAGATGGTGTGCTAATTTCTACTCATGCAGGCATCAGAGTCTGATTTGGGTTTCAAGAAGATTTAGGATTGACCTTCTCAAACTTGCTTTTTGAGCATTTCTTGACCAGTAATACATGCCATCTTTTTTATTTTCTCGACTTTACTCTTTGTGGAGTTTAAAAAATAACATAATTTCTATGAACGCCAAAGTGTTCTAGGCTGCATCAGAGTTTAAATTCCAAGGACTTTGTACCATGAGCCCTAATGGTCTGAGACAAGGCAACGTCTAATATCCAGTAAATAGAGCACAGATCTACATATCACTTGGGGTTACATCTCCTTTTTATTATGAAGCATTTCCTGTTTGTTGACAGCTGTCCAAACATTTGTTTATTAAAGAACAAATAAAAGAAAGAACCGTGAACCCAGTGAACAAGAAAGAGTTGGGACCATGGGTGGGGGTGGGGGGTGTTAAACTATTTCCATTCGCTCTCCTTTGTCTGGTTAATGTTGGAGTTCAAAACATTGTCAAATGATGTTCTCATCAAAGAGGAATCAGTGAGGATGGACCTGCTTTCTTTCACACTGAAGGTCATCTCCAGTGGTATAACTAAGCCACGCTTGCGAGCATCCACCATTACATCTACAACAATAGCTTGGCTCTTGAAGGTGTACGAAGGGTCTTTAAAGGGGCACTCCACCGATTTTCCACGCAAAAGTCAGTTTGCTTTTCATTCGAAGCCTGTGGAAACAGTTGTTCTTTGGCTCTGGAGGAGCTTTGTCAAGTCTGTGAAAACAACGCCTGAGGTTGATATCGGGGTTGTCTCAGCCTGAGCTACAAATTCATAACAGAAAACCTGTGTTACAAAGTGGCCTTGTGAAGTATAACAAACACAAGCATCTACCAGACAGGAAGGGTCTATTATTGGTTGTATTATAGGAAATATGGGATCCAGGGTTTTTGAAGCTTGATATTATGGACTAAAGGTCAGGAAATCTCACCTTCCGCTGCTTAGATTTTTTTTAGATTTTTGGCCATTTGGGGGCAGCAGAACAGGCTGTAAAAAAAATGACCTTTTAGTTCTTTAGTTGTCGTGGCAAACGATAGCAAACAGCTGCCTATTTACACATCCAGCAGCATACACAACATTACTCAAACAGCATTATCATCAGATCCATTGTTCATATAATAATGTTGCTAAATTCAGCTTTAATCCGTCTCTTGTGAGTCCAACGACTTCATGGAAGTAATTTGCAGGAGTGCCCCTTTAATCTGTAAATTTGTGCCGACAGATATTAGTTAAAATATAATCTCAAATTTCCAGGTATTGAATGATAATTCACTGCAGTTAAAGAGAATACCAAACATAGTATATGTTTACTGTGAGCTGTCATGTAAGCACCATCCTCTTGTGTACAGTACAGATTCCTTAGATGCTCACTGTAAATAGCTTTCTCTGGAGGGGGGGATGGTTGCTATTGGACAGGGAGGAGCTTTAGCATGACCCAATGATTGACTCAGTCTGTATGACCCAAGTTAATTTCCTTTACTTAAAGGGATTTTCTGAGCCTGGGATACACAGTTTGTCTTCATTACCATAGAGCCTTACACCACAAAATGCAGCTCAGAAACGCTAAAATGATTGGAGGATATTAATGTTTTGAGAGTATCGGTTCAAAGAATGTTTTGAATTGAATGAATATGCCTTTGATTCATTAGGGACCCTGAGAGCCTCGTATCTGGTACGCTCCTAATGCGTTCTTCCTGTCTGCATGTATACAGACAGTTACAGGGGAAGGGAGAAGAAAAACACATTAGAATGGACTTCCATGGCTAATAGAGGAATATAGTATGTCGGGGCGAAAGGCAGGCCACGGGGGAAGATAAGGAAACTGTGTAGAGGTCAAAAACCAAAACATGGAGCTCCATCTCTGCACTCTCTACACATTGTTATGGGGAAAAAGAGAAACATGCGAGTGGGCCGAGGTGTGTAAGAGGATGAGGAAGGGGGGAGATGGGTGGGGAAGGGTATGTTATATTGAGGAAACTAATCAGTCTTCCTGCGTCTCGGTCAGATATCTGCAGGGCTGAAGACAGGAAGGACTCCTGTAACAGGGAGTTCCTGAGATCCTGTCTGATACACATGCGTCTCTTTGTGTGCGTCTAAAGTGTGCGTAGCTATACAATGAGGAAAAGTTACAATAGGATACGCTGTATGTAGAGTAAATAACTCATTCACGCTAGCTGACGAAATGATCTTCGTGTTTGAAGTCCTTTGTTTGGACGACGTTCATAATATTTACACACAGAAATGGAGAAGGATAACTTTGGTGCTGCTACTCAGTGTGGAAGAAGTGGATACGTTCATGCAGGTGTGTTTATGTCTGTGACTTTCATATAAACGTCAAAGAGCAACAAAATATAAAAGAAAAGTATATTTAAAAAAGGGAAAAGAATTAGGGTATTACAGCAGATATTTACACCAGTAAATTTATTCACAGCAAAAAAGGAAAAATCTGTCAAGCGTAGTGAAACATACAGAGTTACAAACCCGATAGACTGTTGTTGGTTTCCTGTTTCCAACTGACTGCATTTTTGTCTTTCCTTTTAACGTGTTTATTACTGTAATCATGACGCAGAAGCTCCCCTTGTCATTTTAATCCGAACTATGATCTTTCCTTAAACGTAACCAAGTTGTTTTTTTGCCTAAACCTAACCAAAACTTTGTGTTGCCACATCATAAAACAGATTTATTTTCGGTTTTGATTTTTTACGGCATAGAGAAATTACGTTTTCCTGATGATAGAGATCTTATCAGAAATCTCTATTTATAGTTCAAGAGGGCGTGGACAAACAATGAATGCTGTCGCCTAATGGCACAAAGCACCCATAACTATACGTCTCATTATATCCAATCATATCTCAAAATGATGGCAAATCACAACAGATGATCTAACTGAACAGCATGAGGCAACCATGCATTCATATTAAGAGTCACATCAACAGTCATACAGCACAGCAAAGAGAAAAAAAACGTAATAATAATAATAAAAAATGACTGTAGAATATCTCCATCCAGAGTTTTTTCTGCACGCACTTTTTCGTCCATTGCCTAATGAAAGAGTGTTGTAATGCCCATAGCTATTGTAGAAATTCTCAGGAAAGATTTACCATAATTCTTCTGAAAGGGTTGGGGTTTGATTACCAGTAATTCCTAAGGTCTCAGCATATACATTTGGGAGGTAAATACCGGTGGTTGTTAGGGTGTCATGATGTGGATCCCTGCTCGTAATTACCACTAGGAGTTTGGTACCAGCTGTTTGTTCTGTCTGCTCTTTTTGTGAAATATTTCCAGATGATTATAATAACACCAAACTAGTGCAAAATCTCCAAGCTTTAGATAACTTTACAGCTCTATTACAGGATCATGGAAAATAATAGTGAAAATGCTGCTCAGGGTTTCATTTTAAAGTGAGCCTCCATCGCTCTAAGTGGGTAAGATACTGTTATTCTAGTTGCTTGTAATCAGGGAGAGGAGGGGACTTTTCTTCCCCTGAACACATTTTGTCCTCCACCCTTCCTATAATAATACTGTGATAATCTCACTGGGATTTTTGCATCCTCTCCAGCAGTGGGTCGCTGGAATTGGCCCCACGTGTCAGACCATTTGTAACCCTGCACCTTTTTTAGCAATATAAATCATCAGGGCCTGAATGGCTCGTTTACTCCAGCACAAGAAACAGGCTACCGGCAAGAAGACAAGCAGCTGGACAAATGTGTCACTCATGTTTTGTGTCTTTCTGGAACATTCAATCACTCAACTGGCCAGATTTGTGATGTACTTTTATCCAATAGGCTTACATTCTCTGACAGCCACATGCATTTATAATGAGACCCTAATGCTCTATAATAATTCATACATATCTCAATTATTAGATACTCAAGTGAATGATCAGCTGTCACAGAATGGACTCTGTATGTATTCTGGTCTAATTGTCTTCTGGTCTCCAGACATCACTGCGCTGCTGTTACTTGACTGCTAAGATTTTCCCATGGTCTGGCAGACCAAGCCCCCGCAAACGTAGCTCATAACGTTCCGTGCATGAGTGAACTCCTTACAACGCTCCCTCCAGCCTTCTTCCTCCTCCTCCTCCTCCTCCTCCTCTTCCTCCTCCCTGTTTCTGTCTGTGTCGCTCTGCTCAGCTGAGGCGATGCGCAATGGAACAGAGCTCATCCCGAGTGGTGGAGTCAGTTTGAAACGGGACTTCAGACACTTCAAACTGGATGCAAGTAGCACAGGAAATGCCCTTGTGTGCTCTTGTTAGCCATTTAGCGATTTGACTTCTCTGGGGATCTCCTGTTTATCTGAACACCGTGCGTGAGAGGCAGAAAAGTCCGTGGAATAAGTCAAGCTGTAGGACATCTCTACCGTGCGCCGGGATGCTCGGGATCATTCATTTCACCTTGGCAACAGCGGCAGTCGCTGGTGAGTAATAACTTCAAAAAGGAATTCTGCATTTGTGCTGATCTTCAGATGAAAAACGATGAGTGACAGGCGCGTTTTTCTACCCGTGCCAAGGTCTCCAGCGCATCTTTTACGCGCACGCCGGACAGCAGCTTAGATCATGCAGACTGCATAATTGACGCCTGAGCGACTAAAAGCACCCATTAGGTGTGTCACTCCCATTGACTGCGCGCCCATTAAGAGGTGGTGGCACCACAGTGACTTCGTGAACTGGCCCTTGAATACTTTCCGTCCGGATTGCCCAGATGTTATTTATTCTGACTGAGGGGAGAACCGCAGAGCCCTTGATTTGTTCTACGTGGAACAGAAGCATGGCATTGTGAGACATTACAGCCAGTTTGAAGGGCTCTAATTGAATTTTTTTTACAAACATGTCTGCAGTGCCATGTAGTTTTGTCATGTTTCTACAGAAACGTCATTTGCAAAGAATGAGTCATCGGAAATTGTGTCAGATCTCATTTCCCATCAAGTGTATCTTTGGATGGGCATGCATGAGTGTTTCATCAGTTATAATAAGATTTACATTTTTGGAAGGTTGAGAAGTGAAATTAATATTGTCTTAACACCGGCTTTAAGAGGCAGCGAGGCTCTAATGGATATCTGTGTTGGTATTGTGGAGTCCCACCGGTGATGCTGTGTGCTCTCAGGTTCAGCTCCAGAGCAGCAGAAGTGAATTAACTTCTAGGGTCATGCACCAAGTGGTTCAAACATGATGGAAAGTCCCGGCAAAGTTGAGCCACCTCTCTGATTTTGGATGAGAGAGAGAGAGAAAAAAGAGAGAACAAAGTAAACAGTACAAGTCTCTCTTCAATTCTCCGGTTTCTGCGCTCACATGTGATACCGGCTTGTGATGTTCATTAGAGAATTGAGTTAGAGATGGGGATGGAGATAAACATGTGTGTTTGTAGAGAGGGATCAGCAGACGCTCACACATTAAGAAGGTCAGGTTTAGCTCACTATTGCCTCTCTTGTCCCATCCTGGAAACTCCTACTGGTCTAGCCATGTAGTCAGAGGAGCTGCTGGAGTATGACCTCAGTCTGGTTCCACAGGGGTAGAAGCTATTTGGTTTGAGCCGATACTGGGAGATCCCGTGTTGTGCTATCGGAGCTCCCTCTGCCTATCTCAGAGGCCCACATGTGGTTATTGTAGTGGCAGCATTTAATCTCGATAAATTCCTAACGGAGATGGGGCTACAGGTGGTTTGAGTTTGGTACTGCAGAGGAGGAGAGGGGCATCTGGCTTCAATCAGTGTGTGTCAGACCGGAGTGGCCGAGCTCACTAAGGACGTGAACAGCATGAACACCTATGCTTGAGACTAGGGCTGCAACTAATATTGGTTTTCTTTGTCGATTAATCTGTTGTTTTGTTTTCATTAATTGATTAATCATTGTCTATAAAAAAGAGGTTAGTATAAAGTGAGGAAAAAGTGTTCATGACATCTCCCCAAAGCCTGACATCATCTGGCTCTGGGGAGGTCTGATGGGCATTTTCATGCTTTTGCCTACACACATAATAAGAAGCCAACAAATATTTTTCAAGCAGAAAAATGTATATTAAAAAAAGACAACAAAATGTTCAGTTTATGTTGATACAAAACACGAAAAAGCTAGAAAATCCTTATATTTGAGAAGGTAGAACTAGTGGATGTTTGATTTTTTTTCATATATGACTGAAACAATTGATGGATTATTAACAGTATTGCTGATTAAGTTTGTCACTATTTCATTATCGGTTAATCTGCATAATATTTTAAATCAATCAATGATCAGTTGGTCCCAGAAATTTCAGGATAGAGTTAACTATAAAGACCAAGATGACGTTATAAAGTTACTCGTTTTATCTGATGTAAATTTCAAAACGAAAAGATGTTCAGTTGACTGAGATGAGACTAAAAATTGACTTTAATAATTAATAAATTATAAAAAGATGTTATCATTTCTCTGTCTTAGTAAGAAACTGATCAGTCACTTGAGACTTTCTGCCTCTCTTCTCTCTTTGTCTTTGTTGTGATTGTGAGCAATACAAGCTCGGACATAAGATGGAGAGCTACAAAGATGGAGAGAAAGGGTGGAGCATTGGTGGAACACATGCTGATTTAGATTCCTCAACATTCCTCCAAGGACTCCTGCAGTTGCTCACATCTCAGATTGGACAATTTGTCTATTCTCTACATTTTCATGAGCGTGTGGGATGCTGCTGTAGATGACCAGAGTAGATGGTTAATTCATTCAAAACTGTAAGGTCAAGGGAGATAAGTCTTCAGCCATTACAGCTCTGAATTGAATTTATGAGCCTGAGTAGTGAGCCCGGCCGTCTCCTTCATTAGCAATATGTCTCCTCATCACTCCCTCGGTCGCTGCAATCAGCACTAATTTGACATAATCTGTCTGCTGGCAGTGGCAGACGGATTCACTGGAATGGTATGTAATTAATCTCCGATTGTGACGTTAGTTTACTCTGCATCTTTGATGGGTCCCCTTTTAGAAAATCCATTTTTTTTATCAGTTAGTTATAACTATTATCTGAAGCAACTGAGCGCTTTTAAGGTTTGAAAAGAGCTTCTGTTGGGTGCGTTGTGACTCTGTCAGAAACCTGTCACCATAGTATCTCCTTTTCAATTAAAAGACCTGACACTCACTCACATGAATTTGAGCTGGAATATCTCAATAACAATTGGATGGCTGGATATACAATTTTGCCCAGAAATCCATTTTCCACAGAGGATAAATCCTATTGACTTTTGTGATCCCCTAACTTTTTCCTCTGGCATCATCAACAGGTCAAAATTTTGACTTATGACCAAAATAGTTTCAATACTAACAGTCCTATTAGCCTCAGCTCATAGCAATTGTTAGCATGCTTTACATAGTATAAACGAAGATGGTGAACATGGTAAACATTACCCGCAAAACGTCTACATGTACTGATGATTAGACAAAGATAGTACACATCCAAGTCACTTGAATATGCAAAAAATGATTAGGACTTTTATTTCCAGCACCCGAGATGCCCAAAATACATTAAATACATTCAGTAAGTAAGCTAGTAAGAAGAAAGAATAATATCGCTAAATCAATACATTTGGAATCTGAATGTGTGACAATCAGAGACTGTGATAAAAAGAACCGTAGGTCACAGTGCTGTCTGGTGTCAAACAAAAAAATAGACCAAAAATACAGACACCTCTAACACTTCCTGAGGAAGATTATCAAGAAGTGTGAGAGCCTGGGCTTCAAATAAATCAAAATACATAATAATAATAATAATAATAATAAATAAGGCGTGTGATGACAGAAAAACAAAGTTTGAAGTTATGGGACAGATGATTTAGTATGTTACAGTTATATGGATCTTGATGGTGAAACACCAAAATATGTGCTGATGTTTTTGTGGTAAAACATGTGTGCTTGATGCTAGTGACTCTGTAAAGGCACTAATTGAACTAAAACTCTGGGGTAGGTCAGTGCATGCAAAAGCTCAGCTTATTATTAGAAGTCACCATGTTACTATGGATAAAAGACGTCATGGCTACATTTAGGCAAGTAGGAAATTGGTTATAGTTACACAAAGTCTTCATCATTTTCTGACAATTTATAAAACAAAGTAGATAATGTGGTTTGTGAGTTTTAGCCTCCATTCAAAGTCAACACTCTCCTAGCTGAGATTATGTGTAATTATTAAAGTGATTTGTACACAATTGACATAGAATCAACTTTTAATTTAAAATGCTTAACATTTAGCAGTTGCATCACATGAAGCTCATTCAGTTGAAGACACGTTTGTGCTTCTCAGTCGCATTCAGATGTGACTGCTGTCCAAGTAGCCAATCTGACAGGATGTTGCCTTCCACACAAAGCAGAAGAGCATATATCTTTTTGAAAAGCTGTGAAGCTGAATGTTCAAAGATTCACACCACTGTGAAACCACAAAGGCCACCCACACACAGCTTCAACCCACTACAGATGTGCAACTGCTGTCTCTGCAGCATGTGGCAATGATGAAATGAGCATTTGCAAAGGGAAAGATGTTCAGGGTAAAGTTGATGTGAGGTAGGCTAATTTTAACCGCTAAGCCAACAGATGCCCCCATTTTTACAGACCAATCTCAAATGTTTAATTTCTGCATCATTGAAATACATTTGGACTTAGTTGGTAAAGGAAAAATGTATAAGCCACTTCAAAAAGAAATAAAAAGTTGAATTAAAGATCTTGCTTGTAAGTTGACTGTTTTACTAAACATAAAAATATGAACGAAAAAAGAAAAAAATAGACCTTTTCTCCATTAACTCTGCCTAAAAGCAAACCAGAAGCAGCACATTCAGCGCATGGTATACGTTAGCTTTGTATTATTCGAAGCTTTGCAGGTTTACATAATTCTGCTTACAAAAACAGTTAAAGCTGGGATAACTCAACCCAGTAAAGGCTACATCTTTTTCCGAAAGGGACTCAGTGGGAGTCTTGAAATATATGCATTTTAAGGAGCAGTGTGTGGGATTTAGTGGCCTCTAGGGGTGAGGTTACAGATTGCAACCATCTGAATAGCCCTCCACTCACCCCTTCCTCTCCAAGCGTGCATGAGAACTACGTGGCCTTCAGGTAACGTAAAAATCTGAAGGCCCCTCTAGAGAGCCAGTGTTTGGTTTGTCCATTCTGGGCTAGTCCACCACAATGGTCCAGGCTGAATATGACACTTTGTGGGCCGCCATTCATTTTTTTAAAGACACATTCATGGTTCCAAGAGGACGAATCCTACTGATTTTGATGATCCCCTGACTTTGTGTCTGGTGCCACAAGGAGATTATTTTTAGTTCAGAGATATTATTTTTTTCTGGACACTCAATGGTTTTGTGAACTTCAGTAATCCCAAAACTTTTTATTTTAACAACATATTCAGATCAAAATATTCAATTTGTCCACTACTTTTGTTTTATCTATTTAAACTGCTTGCGAGACTCTAGACCTTTCATCTTGTTGCAGTATGATTTGTGAATAATGTCTCTCGTATGTGTATTAGTGATGAATGTAAGTTACACACAATTGGGTTGGGTTCTTCCACAGAACTTAGTCATTATTCAACCATGATGTTGTGTCTGCTGCCATCACTGCAATTGAGGAAGTGAAAGAGAAATAAAAAGGAAACTCGTATAACTAACTCTATAAAAATGCTCTATAACTGCGAATGTGAAGCCATTTTAGCAAGTCTTATGGTTTTAGTAGTTAAGCTTTCCTTCTGTCATTCTTGAAAACTGGGGTAAATCTAGTAGATCTATTTCATGTGTTGTTAGTTTTAAATTGTGAATGTAAACAGTCAACATGTTCTATCAGAAGTTCACTGTGCCATTTGACTGAAAGACTGTTGTATTTGAGTATCTCCACGAAGTGTTTGAAAAACTAATCTTCCTATAAGTGGCCCCTAAGCTCAAAACCAAACATCATAGTGAGATAAGTGCAGAATAATCCCCCAAACTTCACCCAACAAACACTTACACACACTTTGGAGAGAAACGGATATCTGTCATAAAAGAGCTTCAAATAAACAAAGCGCCCGTGAAGGTGCGATGCTGCATGTCGTTTCAGCTTACACGGATCTTAACCTCTGAGGAAGGTCAAGCCACACACAGACACACACACATGTATAAACACACTGGACACATAAAAGCATTCTGCGTGTGTTTCACACTTCATCACTTGTCGCCATTCTTCCTCTGACTGTTACAATTCAAGCATTTTCAGGAGTATCTTCTTAACCCCGTTAAGCCCTGGTATAATTGTTTCCATGTTTAAGAAATATTGACGATTTGTCTGAAACAGCCTATGACTATTTGTTGCTCCATATCATTAATTTGTAAGTCTTGTCCTAAACTATTAAGCATATTTAAACTAAACCACCACTTTAGTCTAAAATGATCTCAGAAGCAGTTCCATACTTCTGCAAATACAGTTTATCAGTTGTTTATAGGAGTTTATATCTACAGTCTGCCACACTATCATGTCCGCAGATAGCTTGTGTGTGCTGAGTTATTTTTCGGTCACGTGATCTCTGGCACCAAACAGTTGTTGTGAGGCATCAGGGGCAAAGAGGAAGACAGAGGAGGAGGCAGCAGGAGCAAAGAGGGAGGCAAAGGGGAGGGTGTCACGGAGGTTGTCGGGAGAGGAAAGCTGCTGGGCGATAGGGAGTCCGGGGGGAGGTCCGTTTCAGAGAACTTGCGGTGGGAGGATATTGTATTATCTCCATATGAGCAAAAACAAGGAGAAGAGTGAAAATTGCAGAGGTTAACGAGAGATTAGACAGCCGCTGCTTTTTTTTTTAAAAAAGAGAAGAGGGTTAGTCATCCCCGCAACTTCTTTATTTTATGTTGCAGTGGTCAACACGTTGTTTGTCAGTACCTCAGAAAATCATGCCATCACTTACGTATATGAGCATTTCCTGTGCTGATATGTCTGTAGTTAGAGTGTTCCTGTGGTGTAGTGCAGAGAACTATGTGTGGTTTCACACCTAACTTGTTTGGTGCGGTACAAACCAACTCTGACATGCCAGCTTTATTCAGTTCTCCTTTGATACTGAGAGAGGACAGTCATTATCGTCTGCTGGAGCTTTTATGGTAACGGTCTGCTGAGGACATTGTCACTGTTATACACATAGCTAGTTTAAAACTTCTCTTTTCTTGGCGTTAACTTTTGTTTTGAGTGTAGTTTGTGATAACGTGTTTTTTTGCAAAACAGGATTTAGGCCTGTCTTGAGTCATTTCCTTGTTTTTGTCAGTGTGTGCCAACCAAGACCCCCATAACGTCTTCCCAAAAGAAACACATGAGTAATACTTGCACACACATACATACTTGTAAGTGCTGATAGTCTCAGATCCCGGATGTATGTGATTCTATGTGTGTTTTTGCAACTAAAGCAATGCTGCATCTGTGCACCAGGCCTGTCCAGCTCCTCCGTCCCCCCTACCTTGTTACTCTCCCGGGCCAGCGGTGGGGCCGGAGCTATCCATCATACTGGCATCATACAGGGAGCAGTGGAGCTGTGGCGTCGGCCTGGGGCAACGTCTTCACATTAACCTCTCCAACAAGAGGCCAACACGAACGGTCGTGCTCGTCACGATGCTTCTCTCCCAGACAAAAGTTTCTCAGGAAAAAAAAGTGTTGTAACTTGTAATGTTTCAGTTACGATCTGCTGTCAGTCAGAATGAGGCTGATTATTCATCTTACACTCTGATTCATATAACGGCATCAAATAATATTTGGGTTCTATGCTTAAGACTTTAATGTCAAGAAAAACAGAAAAGCACATACAGTGGGTACGGAAAGTATTCAGACCCCTTTAATTTTTTCACCCTTTGTTTCATTGCAGCCATTTGCTAAAATCGAAAAAGTTCGCATTAATAAGATAAGATAAGATAAGATAATCCTTTATTAGTCCCGCAGCGGGGAAATTAATGTACACTCAGCAACCCATCTTGACAGAAAAAACCAGAAATGTAGAAATTTTTGCAAATTTATTAAAAAAGAAAAACTGAAATATCACATGGTCATAAGTATTCAGACCCTTTGCTCAGTATTGAGTAGAAGCACCCTTTTGAGCTAGTACAGCCATGAGTCTTCTTGGGAATGATGCAACAAGTTTCTCACACCTGGATTTGGGGATCCTCTGCCATTCTTCCTTGCAGATCCTCTCCAGTTCTGTCAGGTTGGATGGTGAACGTTGGTGGACAGCCATTTTCAGGTCTCTCCAGAGATGCTCAATTGGGTTTAGGTCAGGGCTCAAGAATGGTCACAGACTTGTTCCGAAGCCACTCCTTTGTTATTTTAGCTGTGTGCTTCGGGTCATTGTCTTGTTGGAAGGTGAACCTTCGGCCCAGTCTGAGGTCCTGAGCACTCTGGAGGAGGTTTTCTTCCAGGATATCTCTGTACTTGGCCGCATTCATCTTTCCTTCAATTGCAACCAGTCGTCCTGTCCCTGCAGCTGAAAAACACCCCCATAGCATGATGCTGCCACCACCATGTTTCACTGTTGGGATTGTATTGGGCAGGTGATGAGCAGTGCCTGGTTTTCTCCACACATACCGCTTAGAATTAACGCCAAAAGTTCAATCTTGGTCTCATCAGACCAGAGAATCTTATTTCTCATAGTTTGGGAGTCCTCCATGTGTTTTTTGGCAAACTCTATGCGGGCTTTCATATGTCTTGCACTGAGGAGAGGCTTCCGTCGGGCCACTCTGCCATAAAGCCCCGACTGGTGGAGGGCTGCAGTGATAGTTGACTTTGTGGAACTTTCTCCCATCTCCCTACTGCATCTCTGGAGCTCAGCCACAGTGATCTTCGGGTTCTTCTTTACCTCTCTCACCAAGGCTCTTCTCCCACGATTGCTCAGTTTGGCTGGACGGCCAGGTCTAGGAATAGTTCTGGTCATCCAATACTTCTTCCATTTAAGGATTATGGAGGCCACTGTGCTCTTAGGAACCTTGAGTGCTGCAGAAATTCTTTTGTAACCTTGGCCAGATCTGTGCCTTGCCACAATTCTGTCTCTGAGCTCCTTGGGCAGTTCCTTCGACCTCATGATTCTCATTTGTTCTGACATGCACTGTGAGCTGTAAGGTCTTATATAGACAGGTGTGTGCCTTTCCTAATCAAGTCCAATCAGTTTAATTAAACACAGCTGGACTCCAATGAAGGAGTAGAACCATCTCAAGGAGGATCAGAAGAAATGGACAGCATGTGAGTTAAATATGAGTGTCACAGCAAAGGGTCTGAATACTTATGACCATGTGATATTTCAGTTTTTCTTTTTTAATACATTTGCAAACATTTCTACATTTCTGTTTTTTTCTGTCAAGATGGGTTGCTGAGTGTACATTAATGCGAAAAAAAATGAACTTTTTCGATTTTAGCAAATGGCTGCAATGAAACAAAGAATGAAAAATGTAAAGGGGTCTGAATACTTTCCGTACCCACTGTATTTCTATAGATGTAAGAAAATATGATATTGATTGGAAGTCTGTGTCATCAAACAATCAATATTAGATGACTCATATTGGAAATTGCGTCAAAAAGAATTGATCCTGGAATTCTTAGCGGGAACATATGATTTTCATAGTTACATAGAAAAAAAGAAAACACATAAATATATGTATATCATGTTCATAGATGAACAAGTTGTCGGCGATTTCTTAATTTTTAACAGGGGGTGCGGACTCTTTATTATTTTATTTCATTCACCTGCCAAAATTGAAACGCACCATGAACCACACTTTCAGTTCTGTATTTTTAAATAAAGTTTAACGATCGGGGGGCGGGGCTTCTTCAGCACCATAGACAGCGCCATTGATTTTAACAATACACAGCACAGTTAGGCTACTGATATTTCACGGCCATAGCCGAGGCCATAGATTCTTACTTGCAAAAACTTCTGTCAGATAAAGGGTCAATGAGTCAGGCAGACTAGACTAACATATTCAACGAAACAACCCTTCTGTCCCTGCACACTTTTGATCAGTTTGCTAAGAAAGGGGATGGAATCCCCCCCCCCAAAAAAAAAAACCGCCTACTGCATACAAGTGCGTACCCTTATCGACCGATATCCCCCTTCCCATTTTTGCACCGTCTCACCCAGGGTTATTTATCACCTAAGAAACACAGTCACAAACATTCTTATTTCATAGTAATCATTTCAGGCATCACAACATTCAATTACTCACTGAAAAGCAGAGTTACAATACCAACAAATATGTTCCAGATCTGGACATGAATGGACCAGAGCCCTTTTAAACCACTTTAATACATTAAGAATACAATTATAGAAAATAAATTAGATCCTGTACCGATCAGTACATACATTTACAATCACTGTTTCTTGCAGAAAAGAAGTAAGCCATCCCCCTTTTTAAGCAAAATAAGAACATTTTATTCCTATTGCCTTTAACACCATACAGAGACCTCTGCTGGAGTTGACGCCTCACAGACAAGCCATCAGTCACACCAAACCTCACATTTACTCTTCCTGTTTAAAACGTTTCTCTTAGATGGAGTCATTGGCTGAAAGTATTTAGATGTGGCATACAATTATATATTTTTTACCTGCATGAGGAAGAGAAAAATATTGGAATTATCTGAAGTAACAGTAGGAATTCAGAGGTTTATACAGTACCAATTGCAAAAATTGACAAAACTCGCATGAACATTTTTTTTCTCAGGATTATTCATGTCAGGCGCATTTGGTTTGCATATCACAATCCTTATGTGGGATATTGTAGATTCAATGTATGCAAGTTGTGAAACAATGAAATCTTCCTAATGCTGTAGCAACTTGCAGGTCTGATCCTCAAACATATTCCCAAAAAAAGTCAGCAGCAGAGAAAAAATAGTAAAACATTTGATGGTGAGGAAGAACTAGTTCATGTGACACATTTTTAGTGGCCTCGGGTGATTTGTGGTATTTGGGTTTAGGAAAAGCTCAACATTTTTGGTTGAGGAATGAACTGAAATTAATTTGAAAATCACCATTTTTTTCAGATTTTTTGGATTTTTAAGTGACTGAGAGAGGGTGTGTATGTCCTTGCTGTGTGTGTGTGATAACGGTTCTTGACTAGCCTTGAAAAAACAGTGGAGAAACAGAACATCAAGGGGGGTTGTGTGTTCCTTGAACACATCTGTGTATTTTACAGAGCGAGACAGTCTATCAACAGAGGTGGATTCACCCCTGCTGAGGCATGTTGATACTAATGTGGATATATTTTTAAAAAATGATCGTGCAGACAGGGCGGTTTTAACTCTAAAAATAGACCATTAAAACACTTTGTTTCCACATTAGATGTCTTTATTAGCCCTATACAGTGTTTTCACACTTATGATTTCAGTATATCAGTAACCATTGAATCATTAAATGTTTAAGAATGTATATTTATCTATGTATTACAGTAGGGTTTAAGCCCTGCTAGCTGTGCTCTTGAAATGACACAGGGTGTGTTTCTAAGCATATAATTGTTACTGTTGTATGCTTTTCCCTCTCAATCTCTTCAGCAAGTGATGTATTTACAAAACACCCCACAACTAACAATTATAATAATCTGCTGCTTCAACCTACACTTAACAAGCATTTCAACATCTTTTTAAAGGGGCATAAGAAAGATATAGGTGCGTGTCTGTGTGAACCAATAAGGCAAGATGTTTCCTACTGCTCACAGTCTTAATGCTAAGCTAGGCTAATCAAGTGCTGGGACCTGAGAGTGGTATCAATGTGTTTATTTAACTTTTGGAAAGAAAGCAAATACATGCTAAACAATATAATATCCTATAAATTAATTGCATAGATCCTCGTAAAGAGGAGACAGGGAGATAGAAGCACTTTACTATTTGTGTATTCTCGTACCACCAATTAATATTTGATCAATACAAGTGGATCGTGCAGATTGGTGTTTGTGTTGGTCTGTTAAGTGGTAGTCTGGCTAAGAGCCTTAGTATCACTTATTAAAAACACACTAAACATAGCACAAATAAATTGTACTGCCACTTTGTAAACTATAATTACAGTATTACAGTTGTAGTGTATGTTGTTTATTATACAGAGAATGTTAATTAAAATGAGACATAGTTATTATGTTGAAATTATTACATAAACTCAGGAAATTGTTCCATGTTTTCGCAGGATAAGTGACGACAAACTACACTCCTTCTTTCCTGTTCATTGGATTCTCATTTGTGTCTGTGTTTTCTTTAAAGATTTCGTTTTAGCTTCAATGACTTTGCAAAATAAACCTGCCGTGATGTTTTAAGACTTGTAGGAGTATGGAGTTTACCCACAAGCTCATGGTTATAGTATCTGAGGTGTAGCATGATTCTTTTTGCATGTTGCTTATTGATTCTGGAGGAAGGTCATTATTTGACCCTCGGGTGTGTGTATTTATAGTGCCTCCAGAGGTGTTTGATATATCCCAGAAACACTCCCCAGCCCCCCCATCCCAGCTGCTCCCTGTATGTTAAAACTGCTGTGATCGGCAGATTTAACAGACATAGTATGTGTGTGCATCTGCTAGGGGGATATACGGTTAGGAGAGTGTCAACCAGGCCTGCAGTGAATTGGGGCGGGGGTGGGGGGTCGGGTTGGGGGGGGGGGGGGGGGGGTGAAAGCTTTGACAACCGTCTGGGGGGGATGATGTCATGCATGGGTCTCAGCTTGTAAGCCTGCATGTTTTCTGTGCCGGTTTAAAAAAAAAAACAGAGCTCCAGAGGATACATCTGGAAGTTTAAGAGAGTGGAATCTGACACCGTCGAGCCGACTCTTTCAGTCAATGAATGAAAGGAGAGGAGCAGAGAGATGCTGGGACGGGAGGTAGGGACGAAGATGAATGGATGGAGGAAATAGTGGAGAGATGGATGATGCTCTTGAGGGAGAGAGGGATGGGATGGGAATGAGTTAATGAATGGGTGGGGAAGAGGAAGCAGATTAAATTGCGAGCTCAGTTGAAGGGGCAGATTTTTGGCCATGTGTACAGTTAACAGTAAACATGGTGCAATAATATAAGACATTATTTAAACATAAAAATATGAAAATGTACAATACAATACACGTTTGTGTTCTCCAGGATGAAACCTACTGACTTTGCTCATACATTTACTTTTCCTTATGTGCCACCAGCAGGTCAAGGTTTTTTTTACCTATCCAGTGAAATATCTCAACAATCTTATTTGATTGGCAACATTTTATACATACATTCCTGATCCCCAGAGGATGAATCCTGCTGACTTTGGTGGTCAGTTGACATTAACTTTGGTGATTCCCTACATTTTCATCTAACTCCATCATCCGGTCAGTTCAATTTAATACTTTGGTTTATGGCTAAGAACTTACAAAACTTGTAAATTGAAATATATATGTAATTTTGATAATGTTAGCTTTCTAAGTTAGGAATTAGGTTAAAGCCCCACTGTACAGCCTTACAGAACGTCTGGCATGGTCGCAGACTCGTAGTCTTGTTTCATGGGGAAGCTTGTCTAATTTATCTATATCTTACTCTGTCCACTGTCATCAGCACTAAAACTCTTTGGCCTCTTGTGTTCCCCCGTGCATATGAAAACTCAAACACGCCTACAACCAAGACCCCTTGTGTCCACCACACCCACATACTTTACATTTGCCAAGAAATGAGCAGCAAACTGAAAACGACAGCCAAATGATAACATTTGGTCAGAGATAAAAAGCCTGTTAGAAGTTCAGCTCATGACTGATAACCAACCTTAGAGGGATTAGAGAGGACAGTGTCTATACTGTTGGAGTACCAAACAAGAAGAAATTGGCTGAAAAACTGACAGTCAGAGTAGAATTATGGGAAAGTAAGAAGGGAAAGCGGAGAGAGAAGGGCAGGGGAGAAGAAAAACTGATAAAGATAAAAGAACAAAGTCTGAAATCTGGAAATATTTCAGTTTTATAACCTGCTTACGACTATGCCAGAATATGAAGGTTCTCTCTTTTGCCAGTGGAGTCTGTTTTTACACACCAGCACATGGTGCATAAAGGTCCAGGTCACACCCAAAGCCCTCCTTGGCTTTGTTCTCTTTAACACACAAGTCCAGCATGAAAACATTTATTCTTTCACTCAGACTGACGTATCATTAACGTCATCCTGTTTCTGTTTGCTTTCTTTACATTCAGAGGATTTGTTTTAGGTGTCTGTCTTGGATCAACTTTACAACTGACACGTGTGTCTTACTGCAACTGATTAAAGTTGAGTTTCACGGTTACTTAATGACTTTGTGGCCTACAGGTGCTAATTTGGGTTAAGCTTTAAAGCTAATTATTGTTGGTTAGATATGTTACAAGTGAGCAGGTGCCAGTCGGGCGTATGTTTTAACTGTGGCTGAACGAGGCTTTGAAGCTTACAGACGCTGACTCTGGGTCATTTTTATAGCTGGTTTCATGTCCCACAGTTCAACAGGTGCTGATCTTTGCTGGTTTCTGCTCTGGCTGTATCAGACTCACTTTGACTACTTGGTTTAATTTCTTGCAGGATTATTAAATGCTGAAATGGAGTCAATTTGGTTTTGAGAACTGAAGCGAGGGCAGCAGGGTTTTATTGTGGGTTAGTGTGGCTGACGGACTGCCAGGAGCAATCAGGACCACATGGAGCTTGACCGAAAACAGACCCATTCATTGGTCGCTTGCTGCAGTCTCAAGGCTGTGATATTTCAACCAATTTAGATTATATTTTTCTGGTCCGCCAAAATGAGATTTTTGTGCTGATAAAAAATGACATCTACAGCCATGCTGCTCTGTGAGGCTGTACTAAACCACAGTGCTGCTTGGAGCACAATGGTAACAATGAACATGTTGAAATGATCACAGTGACAATGCTAACATGCTGATCATCTGCAGTTACAATGTTTAAGATGTTCTCCATCCCAGTTCATCCTGAGTGGAAGGAAAAATGTAATTGCAATCCATCCAATAGTTATTAGTATATCAGTCTGGACCAAAGTAGTGGACTGACTGTTATAGTGCCATGCAGCTAGCATGGCTAAAAAAACTCCTTCTGCTCTGCTCACCATGTGTAATAGAGCACAATATGAACCCTCCAGACAGTGATGGACAGCTTTATATGCCAATACCTCAGAGGCTCATGAGGCCGTTTCCAGCCACAAAGGGAGAAGCCCTCTTATTGGTTTTTCCAGCGCCGATGTTAGCCCAGCTCATGAAAATACTTACATAACTCGCTGGTTTTGATTTTAGCAGAGGAGAGCCAGGAGACACCAATTGCATCTAAATGAGATTGGTATACACAAAAGACTGCCAACTGACAGAGGACGTTCCTGTGTTATTTACAGCTCAGGCCGGCGTGACTCTGAACTGTACTTGAGTTCAGGCTGTGATGAACGGTAAAGGTCTGGTTGGCCCGAGGCCATCTTAAATCAGCTAAATTAGTTGTGTGTGTGTGTGTGTGTGTGTGTGTGTGTGTGTGTGTGTGTGTGTGTGTGTGTGTGTGTGTGTGCGCACCTGTGGATTTGAGGGGATGTCTATAATCAGGCTAATAGGAACAGGAAATGGAGCTTCTCTGAGAGATGTAGAGGGCCAACAGAGGAAGTACAGAAATGAGCGAGGGAGAGAGCAGGGGGATAATATTTCTTGGCTCGGATTCCAGTATATGACTCCGCATCTCTGTCTCTCTCTCTCTCTGTCTGTATTTCTCTGTCCATCTCTCTTTACCAGAGGGGAATGTAAAAAGCCGAATCTTGTATAAAATCTATTCAATCAACTTCTAAACATAACTGGATGATGACTGGCAGAAATATGTTTTAATAAGTCCTCTGTTTATGAGTAAGCAGTGAGAGTGGCTGGTAACAGACCTGATTGCATTTACACTAATTCATACATCTTAGCCTCCTTGTGTTACGGCCGACATACATGAACTATATCTTGTTTGTATTGCTCTCCCAGCCTGTCTTCTACCAAGCATGTCATTTCAACATGAAACCACAGACTATACCACATGGTGTGAGGCTGATGAGAATGCCGTTAGCTATGCAGTTGTTTGGTTATTAACAAAGCCCTTTGACAAATATTTTGACTTGATGACGGCTCTAGGTGAAAAGTTAAAGGATCACCAAAGTTATTACAGTTCTTTATGAGAAGAACATGAATGTGCATATCAAATGTCATCCTCCTGGTGGGACTTAAGGGAAAAGTCAGGGGATCACAAAAGCTGTTAGGATTCATCCTCTGGGGACAGTGATTGCCTGCACAAAATTTCAGAGCAATCAAAACAATATGTGTGAACATATTTAAGACTGGACCAAAGTGATTCGCTGACTCACCAAACAACCAGCATCCTTGAGCTGCACCATTAGCGTGGATGAAAAGTCTCTAATTACTTTTGCGACACATTCCAGACTCCATATGGTATCTCTCTTTTGACTTCGGGTCAGACACATTAGCTACAAAGCATCATCATCAAACAAATAGCTGCTTTTTTTATTTTTATTCATGTATGTGGTCTGTGTTCTTTTTTTAGTCCCGCCATCCATTTAGTCCTCTGCACTCCCTCACAAATTGAATAAATTATATTGGAGGAATTCCCTGGCACAGTAGATATAAAGAGTGTCATTGTAGTGCAAGCACAATGAGACATGGATGGATTTATATAGAGCCTCTGTGATATATACTCAGCTCTGTGACAGACATACACAGACTGATCTCAGTGCAGAGAAGAGCCATTGTCCTGCAGGTCAGACTGGAATCAGAGCAAAGTACTTCACATCGATGTTCGAAATTCCTCCAGTGTGCTCCAAACTGACTCTGTTTCTGTGTGTGTGATATGTTCACACAGTTCATCCCTCACATAGTAGAGTAAAATCTCTATATCATTTTGATATTATTAGAATTATATAAATATAGTGGCTTAATAACCAAAATGTTTATTATTTATTAAGTTATTCTATTACTTGTTTATTTTTCATTTCCTGGTTGCATCTTGAATGTTTTAGAAATATTTATTGATAGTGTTTGTTCATGCTGACCTTGTACTTATTAATGGCTTGTTTAATTTTATAAGAAAATGAATACACAAGTCATTTATTTTGGGATTGATTATTTATTAATCCGTTAGATGTTTTAATCTAAACTCTCTCCGGAGTAATGCAGTAGCCAACGCAGGTCTCGATTACTTTATTTATTCATTAAGCAACAGTCTCTGGCTTTCTGAGTAACATTTCCTTTCCCTTCTCCCCTGCAGTGCTGCTGCATTGTGTGCTGTCCTTTAACGTGGACCAGAAAAATGGTTTGTCATTCAGCGGTCCACTGGAGGACATGTTTGGATACACTGTCCAGCAGTTTGAGAACAGCGAGGGGAAATGGTGAGTGTCATCAACATTCATCATCTTTCACCGCTACACAATTTCCTCCTCATCTCCCATTTCAGACGTGCGCCATGTGATGTTCGAATGGACCTTGTTACAATTCCAATATAATTCCAACATCAAGTCTGAATTTAATGTGGTCATATTAAGCCTAATCTTAAATATGGATATAGTGAAATGAAATGAAACTCTCTTATTCATCTTTTATTCGCATTTCAATTTGCAAATAAAAAAAAAACTGAATGAAATGCTGGAAATTCATAAAAGTTCTATCAATAAAAGCAAACTGCGACAAAGTGAACTTCATCACTGAATCATGATGTACAGGAAGTACGTGACCATCACGTTTACCACTTGTTTTCGTTCATTTGAAGGTTTGACTGGAGCTCTTTTAATTCCGTTATCTCGTTGCAGTCTTTTAATGGCACCTAACCAACCGTTTATCTCGATGCTACAAACTCCTAAAATTTGCACGAAGGTAGTGGATAGAAACGCACATTCATTTGTATTGTCTTCTGAAGAGCTTCTGGAAATTCGGTTCAAATTCTCATTACATTTTGATTTAAACTTGGACACAGTGTGCAGATAAAGTTGTCTAACAAGCAGTATCGGATCTGCTCTGGTGGTCCTCATAATTCTTTATCAGAAAATCCCCTTAGTGTTGTTTTGGTGAGGCCAGGCCAACAATGTTTCTGCATAAGAACATTTTATTATGCCAAGTTCAATTTAATTAAAATCCTCAACATTACCAAAGTAAAAAAAAACACATTATTAACCTGTAAAACTAAGTGAAGGAGAGCGCACCAGCTGCTGCTGTAATGAGGCTCCTTGCCTTTACTGCTCTAGCTGTTGACCGTAAACTTCCCACCAGAGTATCCACACACTGAAGCTGTAAATACACTGAAACCAAGCATCCATGGCTTCTTACTTAAACTGTCTGGGAGCACATTTAAAAAAACCTTGTTAAAAGCCATTAGGGTGTGGTTATTGGCTCTGTGTCTACATCTCTCCCTCATACTCCAGTCTTTATTTCCTAGTTTGCTTCTATACAACCTGTTGCAACACCGCTGCTGGTGCTCTTCTGCAGAAATGATCTTATCAAGCTCATATGAGATCATTTACAAGAAATCACTCTCCTCCAATCAGTGGAACCAGCCGTGACTGAACCTCCACACTGTTCCCTGAAAACACATTAACTCTGTTGCATCTCCAGATAGCACTGTTTTGTTCCAGTTCAGAGCAAAGTGTTACCCAGAGAGGTCAGAAGAAGTTGAATCAGGAGAAACAACGTGGTCAAAGGCGTCAGAGATCTAAGAAGTGAACGAGAATAGACTAAAGATGGAAAATAAAGAGACAAAACAATGATGGAGAAAGTTTAAAGGAAATGAGGTTACGGGGCAATAAAAATAGAGATGTAATGTAGCCCTCCGTTTGGCTATGTGGGAGAATGTTATGGGGGGAAAAGGATGGCAATCATGAGGTGATGTAACACGCAAGTTACCACAACTGATTAGACACAGATGTCTCGTCCAGACCGCCACCCTTTAGCTCTTCAGTGCACCTCAGCTGTGTTGAAAGGTGGATCAACTGCACAGAGAAAATGTGTTACATGTGGCAGAGACAGTTCAGGGAGAGACATCCTTCAACTGTAGTTTCTAGTACAGTAACGTTTCTCACAAGACTGCTTGTGAGAAAATTGCCATGTTGTTGTTAAGTCGACCAGCTACGCTGCCAAAAATATCTTTCTACAAGCAAACAAATTATTGCTTGTTTATCTAGTTAAGTCTAGAAAAATACAGTATGTCAGTATAAAACAACAAAATCAGCCAAATTGGGTAAATTCAAAAAATGACTTGTGTATTTGCTTTCTTGGCAAGAGTTAGAAGGGAAGATAGATAGTAGTCTCATATCTATTATTCCGTTAAATATGACGCTACTGTCAGTAGACGGTAAGCTTAGCGTGGCATAGAGACTGGAAGCAGGTGGACACAGTTAGCCTTCATATTTAACAGACCAACGATTGTATGATATCTTATTAAAAGTTCTTTCTCATTTTTTGTGGGTTTTCCTACGAATGACCAGCCATGAAAGCTATGTTTGTTGCGTGAAATAAATAAATCTAAAATACGTTAGCTAAATACAGGATTTCCTTACAAAAGTAAGGACGTTGGTTTCAAACGAGACACAGACAGCGATCTCCTTGGTGAAAGTCCTGTGTTTGCTAGACCGATCCATCCATCCCGGCCTCCTCGTTACGTGGACTTTGTTGCTCTTTATATTACATTACGTCACCTGACTTCCTTAGTGGTAGCCATGCAGGTCCGGGCTCCAAATTACATTGGTTATATACAAATTATAATGCATTATATTTCATAGGTATAAGTACGCACAGTGAATGGAAACAGTCTGAACAGACAGATATGAGCATGTTATCAATCATATTTCCCAAAATCTGAAACTATTCCCTTAAAATCTTTGAAATTGGAAGCAACTGAACTTAAATAACTCAAGACTTTTCAAAGTCTAGAAGTCTAGGTATTTGGTCATAAACCAATTCGATTTTGACCTGGTGGTGGCACCAGATGAAACGTTCAGGGATCACCAAAGTCATTAGGATTCATCCTCTGGGTACCATGAATTTGATCAGGATCATGACAATCCATCAAATATTTGTTGAGGTACTTCTGTTTGGACCAAAGTGATAGACTGACCACAGTCCTGGCAATGATTTAAATACGAAATAATGATTTTCTGGATTAGGATAGACAATAAACTAACACAGCAGAGAAACAATCATAAGTCATAAATAATTTGCATGAGATGAATGTTGTGGTGTTTCTCACAGACAGCTGACTGTGCACCGAGCAGAGAGTGTTGTTGTTGTTTCACTTTGTGTCTGGCTTGAGATGTCCAGAGCCCATTAGAGTTCAGGAATTTTAATAAGACTGAGTGTTTAGAGGAGGGCAGATGACTGACTTGTTTTAGTTTACTGACGGTTTGACACGATATGTTATGAAACGCATACATGAACATGGACGTGTTACACATGCACGCATGCATTTGTGCATACTGAACATACATGTCCAGTAAAGACCAGATACAAGTTTGTTTAATAACACTGCAGCGATCTGCAGACATCTGCAACATGTCATGCAATAGTATGTAATGAGGTGATAATAAGGTTTTTTTGACCGTAAATGTCAATGCTATTTCAGTTTGCCATAGTTTCAGGGATAATAATATGAAAGCCACAGATTCATGAGCCAATTATAAAAAGCTATAACAGTTTTATCAGCCAATCTAAACCTGCTGTTTATGTTTAACTGTAAACAAGCACAATTCAAATATTATTGCAGAAATAAACCGTTGGTAGGCTGGAAACAGTGACTTTAGATTTGCCATAATGCAAATCTAAAGTCACTGCTTCCAGCCTACCAACGGTTTATTTCTGCAATAATATTTGAATTGTGCTTGTTATAACAAATCGCAAAACTGTGACGCTGGTGTGTGGTTGTTGGCAGGATTTCTAACCAACCAATCCCAACTCTTCTTTATTTATTCAGGGTTCTGATTGGATCGCCGCTGTCAGGCCAGCCAGCCAAACGGACAGGAGATGTCTACAAGTGTCCTGTGGGGAGGGGGGACAACACGTGTGTCAAACTAGATCTGCCAAGTAAGAATACTGTGTGTGTGTGTGTGTGGGGGGGGGTAGGAGCTAATCAGATATGCAGTCTTATGCATATCTGATTGACTCCTCTTGGGGAGGAAGTGAGGCCCATCAGAACAGGAAGACAGTAAATAAACATGGTTTTAATGTTTCATCCTTCCAATTATATCTTAATTAAACAGATAAACACAATTTAGATCCCGGTCAGCAGTCTGCAAAGCCTTTTGGCTGTGTGTCAACTTCGTAAGACTGAGAGCTAGCGTGAACAGTAGATCTGCAAACTACATCTAAACTCAGCAATTAATACTTTTCAACACCGCTGTTGACACCTCAGAATTATCATGTTACAGGAGTTACAGTTCTCCAGCTGTTGGTAAATTATTGGCTTTCAGTGCTCATAATTCAAAGTCATGGCTGGAAATAATACTCCTCCACTCACCAGAGGAGAGTGCTGTATTTGTTTTTATCTTCCATGAGTTAAGCAGGCGAAAGGCTAAATCTCACAAACTCAAGTTTAGTCTGGAAAACATCCACAGGGAATGGATCGAGCCTGGCGACCGGAGCCAGACAACCCAGCAAACAACTGGGAGTAGATTACATGACGACAACAGCAACAGTGCTGTATTTTGATTGAAAGTGAAACTGAGTTTTCACCTTGGACTAGGAAACGGCTTGTCTTTCACATAGTCATTTCGGTCTATGCCCACTGACGACGCCCAAGTCTGCCTCCATGTTAGGTTTGCATGATTGCAGCACAGGAGAGAGATAAGCCAAACCATAATGAAACTTAAATTTGTGCGGTTGTTATGTTGTAATTCCTAATCACGGTTCCGTTCAACCAATAAAATTGAAAGTTGTTTAAGCCAGGACAATTATGAGTGAGGAAATTCTGACTAGAAACTCCCAACATCCACAATCTGCTAAACAGCATTGCAGTGTGTTTACATTCTGTTTGGAAAATCAAATCGAAATGACAAACAATAAACATAAACTGTTGGCTGCACACAATTGCACATTTAGGTTGAGCAATTACTCGATAAACTGATTTTATAGATTGTGAATGCATGTTATTACATTACATTACATTACAGTCATTTAGCAGACGCTTTTATCCAAAGCGACTTACAGTCAGTAGTATATTACATATCATTCATCCATTCACACACTGATGACAGGCTACCATGCAAGGTGCCACCATCAGACTCTAACTAACATTCATTCACATCCAGTCCACACCGATGGCAAGCCTTCGGGAGCAACTTGGGGTTAAGTGTCTTGCCCAAGGACACATCGACTGCCGAAGCCGGGTATCGAACCACCGACCCTCTGATTGGAGAACTACCTTGCTCTCCACTACGCCACAGCCGCCCTATGTTATGTAAATGTAACTGGAGATCATGATCATGAAATGTTATATTTATAATTTGTCTGTCTATATATAAAAAGACTTGCTAAAGTAAAACTTAATATTTCTTAATATTCTACTTACAAAATAATAATTTGATTAATTTATATCCTGCTGGGTTACTTGGGAATTTCCCTCAGGGATCAATAAAGCCTCATCTTTTCTTAACCTATATTAACACATCATTTATTGTTGATTTTTTTCCCATATCACCAATCTGAATTAGTAACTAGTAACTAAAGTTATTAAATGAATGTAGTGGAATAAAAAGCACAATATTTGCCATTGTAGTGGAGTGGAAGTATAAAATAGCAGTACAGCACTTGAGTAACCACTGGCAACGCATACCCACCAACTAGTAAATAGCTGTTTGTAATGGTGATATATTTTAGCAGAAGACACAATGGCATTATCTTTCTCTGAATTCCAAAAGGTCGTTGCAGAACAAGAGGGATTGTGTAATAAGTCTGATTTGTTCTGATAGCTATCTGGGGTTCACAGTTCACTGAGGACAAAGCCTGTATTATTCCTCTGCAGATCCACAAAGCTGCTTTCAGTCCCACAGGGACGAATCATGAGGTGCAGGATCTCATTCCGTAACACTGATTTTATCAGATTGATAAGAAATAAGGAAAGGCCACTTTACAAAACTGTTTATTTTCACACAAAGTTTACAGTGTGTGCATGAGAGATGACTGTTTACTGTGCTTTAAATAAAACGTTTTAAAGTGATAAAAATATATTTTAATTATGTGTTCTCCTCTTCAGTAATTTCAGTGATGAATACAGGAAATAGGGGAGGGCTATGAAGAGAAAGCAATAATCTGTATTCACACAGCCATGAAGAATAGGGCCAGACTTAAGTCATTAAAGGTCATTACGTCACACTAACTACTAACAGCTCTGTTTCGTATCGGTTCAGAGGAGAGCACATTCCTGGCAGCTAATGAGAATCAGAAATGGTTAAATCTCAAAATTCCCTCGTGGGGATGGGTTAAGAGCTTGATACAGAATTGAAATGGCATGTGAATGCGTTTATGAGAGTATGTGGAAAGAAAAGCAGATACAGAACATTCCCAAGTTGGAGCTTTGTCATAACATGCTAATTTTAGCCACATATTGTGATTGCTTAATGATTCAAATCCTCTTTTGCTTCTTTTCTGCAACTGGGGTGTTTATCAACAAAACATGTTGGTTTGTGGCTCTGCTCCCTTTATTAGCTGCCGTAAGCTACACAGTGAGGTGAACTAATGGAACATGCTATATTTAACCACATGTCAGTGGTTATTATATCTTCTCGTGGTAGAGGGAAGTAAGGAAGGAGGGTGAGCGGCTCTCTTCCTATGGGAAAATACAGAAGAGGAATTTGTCCAGCTGTTCTTCCTCTGTGCTGCTCTTTATTTGTCTCACTCTGTTTATTCATCCATATTTTTTTCCTTAGAAAACACAACTGTTCCCAACTTACGTGAAGTCAAAGAGAACATGACCATGGGAACCACGCTGGTGACCAATCCCAACGGAGGATTTCTGGTAAGGGGGGGAAGTTGCTGTTTGTAGTTAATGTGCTTTATAGTACATTTTCCATACCAAACTCAAATGGAGGACTGAACTTATATTCTGCAAGAAACTGGGCAGCAAGTATATGTTCACTAGACCTTTGGTCTCTCTGGAAACAGTGGACTTGACCTTCCCATGTTTCTCAGCGAGGCTTCATGTCCTGGGAATGTAACACTGTGAATCAACTGTGTGCAAAAATGTATGTATGAGCATGTAGGAGGTGGCGACACCCATTCCATTTTATGGTTTTACGAGCTCCAGTAAATTATATTTGTGCATGATTATTAGATTAACAGAGTGTAAAAAAGTGACAGAAAAATGGACTAGTGGTCAGTAGATATGTATAAATGCAACTAATTTAGTCAAAGCAAATGTAATGTTGGAATGCGAAGGCAGATCCTTCGAAGCTGCAAGTGTAACTGAAGCTCTAACCCTTTAATCCTCTTTTAACACTTAGAATGTAGCTTAAAGTAATAACTATTTCCTGTGGCTACATGTATTAATTCAACACACATCAGAGTTCATCCAATACATTTGACAATCCTATTCTGAACACATCCAAAGTCACAGACTGATGTATAACAACCTGGATTCAGTGCTTGGTTTAGGGCTTTTATTTTGAAGGCTTGGTGTGTTACATAATCTAATTTCTTTCTGATGACATTCCGAGCAGCCTCAGATATAACTATTGTTTATTGTTAATTAGCAAAAATTTGCACAGTAGAATTAGCTAATTAGCTCAGGATGTGAGCGTTTAGCTCGAAACAACTCTGTGCCAAAGTCTCACAGAGCTGCTAGCATCGTTGTGGAGCATGGAGGAAAATCTAAGGAGATGAGGCTGAGAGATTAATAGATGTAATTCAGTTTTCCAGTTCTTGTTGGTCATTTTAAAGCGCTACTTCCTTGCAGGCCCTGTTTCTCTGTTTCCCTCTTTTCTTTTTCTCCGTGGAGAAGTAAAGTCTGAAGGGATCTATGGTAGTTTTTTAATAGTCTGAGTTTGAGTAGTTCTTTCCTCTTGGTTTCTGTCCTCAGTAGCCCGGAACCTTCTCTCACCCATGACCTAATACTGGTGGAAAGCTAACCAGTCACAGCCCATTTTTTTTCAAGCAGTCTCAGTTTGTTTGTGTGTGTGTGTGTGTGTGTGTGTGTGTGTGTGTCCTGTCTCCACAGGCCTGTGGTCCTCAGTATGGCTACATGTGTGGGCAGCAGCAGTACATCTCAGGAGTATGTGCGAATGTCAGCGACTCCTTCCAGATCCTCAACTCTGTGGCACCGGCCGTGCAAGGTACGCTGCCTGTCAAAAAAAAAATAAAGACACTGAACATCTACACAGGACGTGACAGCATCTGCACAAATTGCCTGTCGGGGATAGGAGATTGTGATCTACTCCTCACAGTAGTACCACCCAAGACCCTGACATCAAACTCACCCTCTCTAAGCGAAGAGGGAGATTAGTGCATTCTTCTTAATGTAAACTTGTCTGCGACCCCATCCCTCTCTGGTTCCTGCCCAGCCCAGCCCTTCTGCTGTGTTGTATGCCCAAGTTAGGAGACAGTTTACTGGGTCTGCACTCTGTTTCCCAGGAAGGAAACAACCAAGACAGAACCAGAGAGTTAACAGTACAACAGTCATTTTCATTCTCTTCCTACGATTCTTTCAGTATTTCTCAGCCTTTCATGTTACGGAAACAAACACATACACAGACTGATCATATGGTGCCAAAAAGAAGTATTAACATGTTTTAAACTGATTTGATAAGTGTTGAATTTAAGTGAATTTTAGAACTATGAGAGATTGTGCGCAGTCTTTGGGTACTTATTTTGAACGAGGCAACCTAACTGAATTTTTCAGGTCTCTACATGGAGTGTCAATGTGTAACGAATGGAGAACATAGCCTCATTTAGGCCAATTACTACAGTACATGTCTATGGGATCATTAGTAAGGAAATTAAAGTTCTACAATGTGAAAGACATGATGCCTTGTACTTCTTAACCTTGCACTATTATCCTCATCCTACATAAGTGGTATCACATGTTAATGAGAGAGCTTTAGAGGTTGAACTATTCCTTTTAAAATACCTACAATTATCGAGTAATTTAATGAATTCTGTTCTTGCGACCCCTTCAGATTTAGCCTGCGACCCCTTGTTGGTGTCCCGACCCCCAGGTTGGGAACCGCTGCTTGACATTATTACACTTTAAATTAGCAGCTACTGTTGTGTGTCTGCTGTGGGCACAAGTAAACAGGAAGAGGACTGGATGTGTTGCATAATCTTATTTCCTTCTTTGGAGTTAAATCAGCAATTTTAGTGAAACCAGACGTCCATCTTTGGAACAATTTAAAGATAAAACATTTAATGTGTTTAAAATAAAACCAATTTCCTGTAACTGCATGCAGAGAAATCCAAAAACAAACGTAATAATTAACAATAGTTTCTACTTTGTCTCAGAGTGTGCGAAGGAGCTGGACATTGTGATCGTTCTGGATGGATCTAACAGCATCTGGCCCTGGGAGAGTATCATCCAATTTCTTCGGCGTTTCATCAAGAACATTACAATCGGACCTCAACTCTCACAGGTCAGTTGCACAAATAAATTCTCTTTGAGGATTTTGAAAAGAATAATGATGTTTCCTGCTGGAAGTTACTCTTTTTGTCTCAAACATAAATGGGTAATGGATAAATGGGTTATATAAAATTAGACATAGAAAAAAGGATGAACGAAGGAATAAACTGTTTGCTGCCAACTCAATTTTTCATATTATATTATGTTTGATGACATAATTGCCCACCACTATGGAATTTTCCACACGTTGCCAACAGTGAGCATAACTGTAATGTGTCCTTCATAAAGCAGACTTTATGAACTGAAGCCTTTTTAGTATTGAAAGTCATTTTAGCCTTTGCCTTAGTAAGTTATACCTTGAGTGTGTTCTGTCTTGGATCGCTCCTCGATTGGGTGGTTGGTTTTTATTATGGTTACATTGATCTGGCCTGGAGCTTGTGGAGTTTTCCAGAGGGAAACACTGGAAAGTCTTCTCACTGCGGAGCCCAGTGGTTGTAAGTCACATCTTCCATTGCTGCTGCAGTCCTCTGCCTTCTTTATAAAGAACATTGTGTCATATCAACCCTACCAGATCCGACCACATCCTCAGCAGGCAGTCTGGGTGGGGAGGGAGAGGAGGGGAGAACATAGAAGGAGAGAAAAGGAAAAATAAATTTGAATGTAGGATAACATTTATAAGAACATGTGTCTGTTTGTTTTCCAGGTGGGGATAGTGTCCTATGGTGAGAATGTGACTCACCGCGTCAACCTGAGCCAGTTCGACAACACTCAGAACCTGCTGGATTTCGTTAATAAAATTCCTCAGCAGACCGGCTACAAGACCATGACCTTCCTGGGCATTGATACTGCAAGGTATTTAATACTAACCCCTCCCTCCTCATTTGGGGCAAAGCCTGGCAACGCAGGGCAACGGTTCTCGATCAAAATTAAAATTTAAAATCTGTAGGTGAAGAAGAAGAATTAAAAAAAAGTGAGGTTTTCAGACCGCTGCTCATCTGTCCTTAAGGATAGCAGCTCAAGGAAACATTAGCAGCTACCAGCATAACACACCCGAGTCTCTGACTGAACTGACGGTGGTCAAGTTGCATCGTGGGTAATGTAAGTGCCAGTTTTTGACAAGGAAGAAAAATGCATTGAAACCCCCCCAGCAGTCTCATGAAAGGGAAATAGCCAGAAGGCTTTGTTTAAGGTCCTGTTTCAGCAGACACTCAGCAGATGTTTTGTTCTTTTGACTGAACTTTGACTGGAAATTTTGCACCAATCAGGAAAGAGGCCTTCATGCCGGAGCGTGGTGCGCGACCTGGGGCGAAGAAGGTCATGGTGATTGTGACTGACGGAGAGTCACATGACTTCGTTAATCTGGACAAGGTCATCGGAGACTGTGACGATGATGACATCGAGAGGTTTGGCATTGCTGTGGGTACAAACTACCTTTGTGTTGTTTTCACAAATTGTTTTCACAGCAATCATTTAAATCAGTAAGTTAGTCACTCAGTCCTACATTTTAATCCCTGATGTTATTAAGATTGTTTATTATTGTTTCCAGGTTTTAGGAGACTACAATCGTCAGAACAAAAGTCCAGAAGACGTGCAGAAGTTTATTAAGGAGATTGCGTCTATCTCCAGTCTGCCGTTGCAAGACCACTTCTTCAACGTGTCCGATGAGGTGGCGTTGCTGACCATTGTTGATGCTTTGGGAAGCAAGATTTTTGCTTTGGAAGGTAAATGTTGTCCCTGCAAACACACATAGCACAAACAGTGTAAACGAGTGAAACAGCTAGCCTGCTTCTACATTCAATGTGGGGTTTTTTTTTTTTTTAAATGATGCTGTTGTGTTTTTTTAGGATGCTCTGCCAGAAAGGGTTACAAACAACATTGTCCAAAATGTCACACTATTCCTTTTAAGAGGACACAATTTATATTTTCTAGACAAAAACTCTTTCAATCCAAACAATAAATCAGTAATGTGACCAGAATATACTCACAACATTGTATTATGTGCTGTTAGATTTGAATATATAAAGGTTAAAATGAGCTTTTCCATCCTCAGCTACAACCGGCAATTCCACCTCCTCCTTTGAGATGGAGATGTCCCAAGCTGGGTTCAGTGCACATACTTCCAAAGTAAGTCTAAATCCAATTATTTATGTCAGATGAATATACAAATACCATATAAGTAAAAAACAGTGACTTAGTGCAGAATGACTGAACCGGACCCAATGACAGACAAGTTCATCATTTCACCGCCAAGTTCAGAAGTCTGTAGGCGTTTAGTTTTTAAAAGAACTGTTTATTTCATGTGCTTGCATGCAAGTGAATGTGTCTGCATGGATGTTTCCTCAGCTAATGAACTCGTCCAGACATTAAGCCACAGTGTTATCTCTGCGACCCTTCGGTAATTCACTCGGTCAGTAGTTTAGTTTCCAGACACAGGCTCTCTCTGTCCTCACACTGCGGCAGACAGGCTGATAGTGTTTGGACTGATTGCATGAGAACATGTGCGAGACACTTAGCAACAGACTGAAAGGCAAGCACGAGGCGTTTTCAGCGTGAGAGACAGCGGGGGGAGGTTGAATCAGATGTTTGTTTGCTCCTGGCCCCTTCACATGCCTTTGGAGTTCATTCATTAGGTATTTCCTACATCTATCTAAAAATAAACTAGCTTCTTACGCCTCTCTACCTGCTCCTGACTCACGTTTATCACCTCTTCATCACTGTGTACACTGTCTCTTTGGCTGCAGTGTGTCATTCTACCAGACACAACCAGACTGAGTCATTGTTAAACACACGAGCCCTCGCTTTAAGGCTCAGTAGTCTCTTCATGAAGTTTATTGTGACGAATGATTCATGTAATTTCCTGTGTGACCATTCCCCTTCCTATTAGATAACTCTGTATCCTGCAGCTTCAAAAGTGTATGTCAAGGAAACTGATTGATTTCTACCTGTTTATTTTAAAATGATATAACAGAGTAAAGCAGAAACATTTGACAAGCTGGAACCACTGAAAGTGTGTACATTTTCAATTAATAACAATATATACATTCTGTTGATTAATTAAGTAAATAAATGTTTCCACACTAGTAATAATATTTTGTCTATTTGGATAGTGGTGGGAAGTAACAAAGTACTTTTACTCAACTGTACTGTACAATTTTACTTTACATTTTCATGTTAATCTATTTTTTAACTCATCTGGACTACATTTGGAGTACTTCATTTCTTTACTTGACAACTTTAGTTTCTAGTTACTCAAACTGTGTAAGCAAATCTTTGTTTAATTACAAATAAAATATATTTTTTATAGATTAATCCACCCAAATGCACAAATATGTAAAATGATCTCGACTTCAACCAGCTACAACAATAAATAATGCTTAGTTCTTACATGTTAATGCATCAGTAATAACTCTCCAGTGGTGTTTCTGCATAATGAGCTCTTTAACTTTTAGTATATTTTGATTTGAACATTTCTTCACCTCTACTTTTGTAGGCGTACAGAAGTTTGTTTTAGTTGTGATTTAGTATTTTTGCATTGTGTTAATGTAATGGATTCTAGTGCTTCTTCCACCACTGTTTTTTGGACCACAGTTAAGATGACAAAATTCCAATCACCAACAGAAATCGTTTTAATTGTTTTGATCTCATATCCGACTGCTTCTGATATCAGCTCTGTTGTCTCTTGTAGGAAGGCCTGTTACTGGGAGCAGTGGGAGCGTTTGACTGGAACGGGACAGTGATAATGCATACTGCTGGAGGAACAATCATTCCAGGGAAGACCCAGTTCTACGACCCAGAGACTGAGGCCGGGTACGAAGGACTTGCTGGGTACCTGGGTGAGTTCCCTTGTGTTGTCTCAAAGGCCCTAAGACATTTTTTAAATGAAAATTCCAAAAAAATGGTGTGTAGCTGCATATATGTGAATTCCTTATTCTTCTGCCTGTGTAAATACAAAAACATACACCTGTTAATAAGCTGAATAATATACAGAGAATACATTTATTAAACGCGCATGAACAACTCTATCTGTGTGACAAAGAGAGAGATAAACTAGATCTTTCTGGAGATAGGTGAATTTTTACAGCTGTAGAATAATAGAGTTTCTGTTACATGGAGGAGTAAAATATGTAATTTGTCTAACTGACAGCAGATGCTGTTCATTGCTTTGTCACATAAATAATAATTGCATGCTTTTCTCTCCTGCTCATCTCGTCCTGCTGCCTTTTATGGCTCGTAGAGCAACCACAGCATCTTAATATCAAGTTATTTAATCAACATGTCATTAGAAGCAGCACTGATGGGTCCAGGCTCGCGTACTGTAAACTCAGCTGTTGGCACACGCTCATACCTAATGGTCTGACTGCAGACTTTGCATACGTAGCCCTGTGTGTTTCCCTTTCTGTGAGTGCGTGTGTTTGTGCGTGTGTTCCTGCCAGTTTCCAGTAGTGTGTTATAGTTTCCTCCTCACAGTGAGATCTAAACAGCTGGCTGGAGAAGCATTTAAAAATAGCCTTCAAAGAGAGCCATAGTTGTTTTTCCTCATGATGTTGTTAAGTGCTGTTTGACAAATTCCTGATGATGCATGTTTATGTAAAGAATGCACTGAATTTAATACAGCGTGTCCTTGTGTATGCACATGTTTCTGCAGGCTATGATGTTCAGTCAGCATCCACCCCTGATGGAGTGCTGTACATCACAGGTGCACCGCGGTACAACCACACAGGCCGCGTTGTTATCTATCGTCTGGATGAGAAGAACAACATCGTGGTCTCACAGATACTGAAAGGACAACAGGTGAGTCTATTTCTGTTTGTTGCCTTGGGAAGCCTTCGTCCCGAAATGTATTTTTTTTGCAGAGAAGGGATCTTTATTCAATCAGATACTGTATTAATCCCCAAGGAAGAATAAACATTTTACAGCAGCACAGAGAGGCTCAGAGGTGACCCTGAGGTGCAAAACACAGAAACGTCTGTTTTCTGAATTATCACCGTCCAATGTTGTTTTGCTTTGCAGATTGGTTCCTACTTTGGCAGCGTCCTGCAGACTGTCGACGTGGATGGAGATTCCTTCACGGATCTCCTCTTGGTCGGAGCTCCAATGTATATGGGCACGGAAAGAGACGAGCAGGGACAAGTCTACGTCTACAAACTCAACCAGGTATAGAAGATTAATTAAATAGATCATTTGTGTATGTCTTTGACTGGAAGAGCTTGTGTCAGATTGTGATGGTTCTTTCTGTCTTTGCTCTATTTCTAGGGCGGCCAGTTTGAGCACGAGTTCATTTTGAAGCCTGTCAATCAGTCCTGCTGTAGTGTCCACTCCGACAGCTGCACCAATAAGAATGAACCGTGCGGCGCTCGCTTTGGTACGGCCATTGCCGCAGTATCCGACCTCAACCTTGACGGGTTCAACGACGTGGCCATCGGTGCACCTTTTGAGAACGACCACCGAGGGGCCGTCTACATCTATCATGGAGATAAGACGTCACTGAAAGAGAAATTTGTACAGGTGAGAACAGTGACAGTGCCTGAACTGTTGATACCAAAAGACCTTTAATTATTTATTAAGTTGAAAGGGAACTGCTGTTATATTTCAACCCAGCTATATGTCCCATAAATGTGGCCATTTTGGCTCTATAGGTCGTGCTAACTTTGCATTGCTTTACCACAGAGTTGGCAAGTGCAAAAGTTAGCATGACCAATAGAGCCACAATAATTATCGGGAAATAAGCCAGGTTTCCCTTTAATGTGCTCTAACTAGTTCTGTGTTTTTCCCTGCAGCACATCCCTGCAGGTGGGGATGGTAAAAAGATGAAATTCTTTGGTCAGTCCATACATGGAGTCATGGATCTTAATGGAGATGGAATCACTGATGTTACCATAGGAGGTCTGGGAGGGGCTTCACTATTCTGGTGAGTCATGGCCCATCCTCACACATAAACAGTCACTCCTAAATCTACACATTCCACCTGAATCATTAGCAGCAGCAGTGCACGTATCCCGGAGACTTCATCTTACATGTTCGTTTTTGAATTGTCTTCTGGGTTTAGACAGCTGCTCGTGTCCTACTGGGCTTGTGGGCTTGAGACCAACAACTTCCTAATGATCTCTCTGTTACAACCCCTGGCTGTTGGACTAACCGCAAAGTTTTAAAACATCAGCCCACACCATGATTTAACTTCCCAAGCAGACCTTCTCCCACAGTTTCTACTGGCAGAGGCTCAGCTAAGCTGTGTGAAAACTCCATCTCCCAAGAGCTTTTGAGTTTGAATAGGATTTGGCAGCAGGCGGCTGTTCTTCCTGGACTGTCGGCTGTGTTGTAGAAAGCTCAACGGCTGAATCGAGAGAGTTGAGGCCAAATTGTACTCTCAAGGTGCATCCGTTTCTTGTTTCCTTGAAGTTGGCATGTCTGTTTCATTTCACCAGGTCCAGAGATGTCGCAGAGCTTCGTGCCAACATGACTTTTGACCCTGCTAAAATCAACCTGCAGCAGACTCAGTATCAGTGTGGTGCAGGCCAATCTGTGTGTGTGACAACCACGGTGTGTTTTGTCTACAGTATCAAATCTGACAAGCAGGACGCAAACACTGATGCTGGTGAGCCATTTTACATCCTATTCATTCATCTATATGCCTCATTGTCAAAGTTCTTGTGTTTTATTACTACGTGTTTTATTTTCTGCGATGTCCTGCAGACATCCTCTACACTCTGACTCTGGATGCTCTGCGTGCGAAAGCCAGGGCTTCATTTACCGACCCAGACGATAAAAGTGATCGCAGGATTACCAAGAGGTTGGCCATCAAGGAGAAAGAGAGAAAATGTGTGGATGAAACCTTCATGATGTCGGCAAGTACTCTGATCTTTATGATGTACACATGTGGTTAGTTATGTTTTCTTACCTGTACGAAATCAACCCCTAGACTATATTTTTAACCCCATAACCACAAGACAGAGTACTTAGATCAACTGGATGAAGCACAAGTTCTGTGACATTCATTCATGAAATTCTAAGCTTGTTGGATATCTAAATTGGGTTTTGAGCCAGAAAGGAGACATGACAAAGCTGTGAAAAGTCTTATGCAGAGAAGGAAGACCTTGGTTGTAACACAAAACAGACTCGTCCTGATCAAAGCATGCCGAGTACAGCCCTTTGCTGCTCCGAGTTATAAATTATCTGTAGCCACTCGGAGAGTTGAAGGGATGGCGGGAGAGGGAGACAGAGGAAAAGGAGAAATAAAAAATGTGACAAAGTGACGATCCAGGTCATGGGAGAGTTCTACAAGAGGCCTAACAAACACATCACAGATTGTTGCATCAAAGTTGAAACCTTTTGTACGTTACGGCTGCACCACCTACTGTAAAAATGTGACATTTAAAGCCATGCGTAGAAAAGTGTCTCATTCCAGACGTTCACTGCAGCTATGGATTTCTCTGATTAGCTGTATCTAGGCGAGAGAAAGAGGAACTAATCAGTGGAGACAGCTGTTGTCGCTGTGCATGAATACCTGCTCTGTTCTAGTGTGCCAGAGTGAGCAGAAACTTCCCATGTAGTCCAGCGCAGAGAGGTTCTTAAGGGTCGAGAGAATTGTACGGCGACTATCAGAGTCCAAGATGGACCAGACCTGATTCTGAACAGATCTAAACAACTGGACAAACTGAAGCCGATGTATCTTTAAAGAATCCATGTCCAAAAAAATGTGCTTAGTACTCAGTGTGTGCTTAATGCCTCCTTTCTGTTACATTATCTAGGTCCAAGTTAGCAATGTGCCTGACTAAAGATGCAGAATGTGTTCCTTATGTTATAATTTTCAGGTTTAATCAAAATTTGGCACAGGGTCAAGAAAGACTCATATATACGTTACCCTGCTTATAGAATACATGCCATACTGCAATGTGAAGCCGTTCCTTCACATGTTGTCTTCTTGTTTCAATTATTTCAAGGCCAGGCACCTTCATACAGGTTGTTCTAGTTATTCTGGTCGATCAGACCTCTATGACCATGTCGGTACATTGGTCCACCGTTTTGGTCCAGAATGAAATATTTCAGCAACTATGTAAGGGATAGCCGTGAATGTTTGTGCAGACATTCATGGTGCCCAGAGGATGAAGCACACTGACTTTGGTGATCCTCTGACTTTGCCTCTAGTGCCACCAGGAGTTTAACATTTGTGGTTTTGAGTGAAACAACCATTGGATGGGTTTTGTTGTAGACCTATATGTCCCCCCCTCAGGATGAATTGTAATAACTTATCATCTAGCACCACCATCATCACTGTCTGAAATACATAATCTGGGATTATAACTCAGACAAGAATAAGTAAATTTTTTACATTCTGAATAATATGACTCAGGACAAACAAGAGAGGCAGAGAGCAGTCGATCAGGCATTGACTAAATACACCCACAAAGTTTAAAATAGGGGTTTAATCAGCCAAAAACACTTATGTGTACACTTTTATTCCCGTCCCTCCTCACATCCTCCTCTAACCCTCCTCTGTCCTGCTCCGCTTATCCCCTTTTACAGTCCCGACTGGACTTCCGAGACCCTCTCATGGTGTCTTTGGAGTTTGGACTTGCTGATGAAGACCAAGGCCCCGTCCTGGATGAAAACCTTCCCAGATCCATCAATAAGACAGTAAGACAGTATTTCATACCACTTGTAAGAGTCTCTCTCAGCACTTTAAGTATGAGCTGCCAAATAACAGTAAGCAGAACATTTTGAGTCACAGACAGGAGGGATTAGAACCTCGTCTTAAACATCCTCCATCTGTCTGTCTTTATAATCTGAGAATGTGAAGTGGGGGTGTTCTTGTTTGGCTCCAAACTTGCTGCTGTTACACCACATTAGCATCTGCAACAGCTGACTGCCATCCTTCGGTGTTTCCTGAAAACTGCATTAGTGTTTCAACACCAAAAGTCGGGACAGTTTTCCCACACTCCCACACGCATTAGTTGCTCTAACAAGAGGGTCTTCAGATAAGTATTGCCATGAGTGACGCGTCCAGATAAAGAAAGAATTCAGCTTCAACACATAACAAAGAACGAAATTAAAACCTGTGAGTGTGAAACACACAGTTGCAGCAACACCAGCCCCCCCCTTGAAACATCCTCAGTGTCCGATACTGTCATAGCAGCAATGCACACTGCACTCACACAAGCAAGGAAGTGTTATTAGGACCTCTCCTGTTATTGTTATTCAAAGGAAGAGAAGGGACACACACACACACACACAGAAAGGGGAAGTCATCAAACGGAAGTTTTTTCTTTTGACATTGTGCTGCATATGATATTCTCTCGTCCTTTCTTGGGAGAGTGGACACTGTGGATCTTAACAGTCCACTGGGAGAGCATTGAGAATGGGAACAAATTTGACTGTGACCCTCAAAGACTTAGGGGAAACGGGGAAAGGAAATGAAGGTCATCACTTTTAGTCAGTGGCGCAAACAAAGACACAGGAGAATAGCTAAGTATTTCAAGAATCTCTTCCAAAATTGATTGAATGCATATGAAAGTCTCGGCTTTGAACATTACTTGTGTGTGTGTGTTGTTTTTCAACAAAAAAGCTCAATTAACAGGTTAAAAGAAAATCTTAAAATAACATTTCTGCCTATCTCTTTGGAAAATATAAACTCTATTTCAGTCAAAATGTTTTATTATCATTTCATATGAAGTACGTCACATTTACGGGGATCACAATTGTAGAACTTAAATTAAACTGAACGGGAATTTACCCTACTCTCATTGATATAAATTGTTTGGACAAATAATAGTAACGCCTTTCAGTTTAACGCAATACAGTTCAACAGCACCGCAAACCATACAGTTGATTCAACACCTTTCTAAAACAGTTGATAACTTCCAGTTTTACATTTTGTTATGCAGGATTCTTCACACACTTCTATAGTGTAAAACTCTGCACATACATCCTTCTGTACATTGAAGCTCAGACATCCAATTAAAGTAACAATAAGAAAATGCATTTTTGAATGTACGTCTCTATCTTGTAGATTCCCCTCGTTGACTGTGGAAGCGAGGAGAAGTGCATCGCTGACCTCTCTCTCAAAGCAGAGGCTGATGTCAAAACGTAAGTGGAATTAGCATTGAAAGAAATACTTAAAACAATACTAGCATATATACATTTATGAAATATTGGTCATTGTAAGTTTTCCTTTTGTTGTTATGTAACTGTTGAATACTGAAGTCATATCATGTACTCTCTCAAAGTTATAGTGTCTAATAACACAGTTACCATAGTAAATAGACCTTATTAGCAGCAAATCCTTCCAGTGCATGACTGCACCCTTGTGGGGAGACTTGTGCATCACAAACAAGCATGCTGACAGTTTTCATTTTTCCTTTTCCAGAATACTCATCAAAGACAAAAATGACAAGATTGAAGTGAACATCAACATCAGAAACAGTAAAGACAATGCGTACAACACTAAAGTTATCCTCAGCTTCACACCAAACATCAACTATGTTAAAGCAGAGGTGAGATTTCTAACACTCCTCTGTCTGATTCATTTAAGTGTGTATGGATTGAAATGTGTGTGATGATTTTTAGTTTTGTTTTGTATCATCAGCCGGAGAAGAGATGCGATCCGGATCACACAAAAGCGGAGTGTGGTGTTGGATACCCCTTTTTGGGAAGAAATGTGGAGGTTAGGTTCAGCATAAGTTACATTCATCAGACTACATACTACCTGTGCACTATATATTTTGTTTGTTTATCTTCGTGATGTGATCCACAGGAAAGTTTCAGTGTGACATTTGAGCTGAATCCCGAACATATCCAGGAAGTGATTCAGATCAACGTGACAGCTACAAGGTAGACAATCAGCTTTTTTTCAAATCATTTCTAGTTTGAAGCTGTTTGCCTTAAAAAAAACAAGTTTGTGTAATTGTACAGTTTTATTTTTATTTTTCCCCAGTGACAGTGAAGAGCTGGCTTCGACCCTGCATGACAACTCGGTGCAAATCTCCATTCCTGTGAAGTATAAGGCTGGACTGATATTCACAGTGTGAGTAGCTGCAATCCTTATTGATCATGTATACTGCTCATCTGCCACGTTGTGAATGTGGATGCAATAATGGTCTCTGGACATTTTGACTTGTTCTATTCATGTTAACGACATGCATTATAAACCTGTGTTTGACAAATCAAAATGTCAAAAATAAAGACATTTAGGTACCACTATAGAATGATATATTAACAATGGATCACAATACGTCTTGTCACCGCCCTCATCAATGTTATTTTACAGCCACATCAGGCAGCTTTTTTAATTGAAAAAAAACTCTCAAAAACCCATTGTACACTACTTACCCAACACCAAACAGCAGATAGACACATTTAGAGACTGGCTGGTGAAGATAGCGGAGCTTTAAGCAGCTAAAGAGCCAGATACTTTCCTAAGGAGTTGGTGGAGACCAAAATCAGAGTTAAAAGAGAGTAAATATGGAAATGGACACAAACATGACTCCAAATATATGTTAATGATGCTCTGTATCGGCTGGATGTGTAAATAAGCAGCTGTTTGCTCAATTGTTCAAAATACCAACTTTTTATGCTGAAATGATGTCAGTTTTGTGTTTTTTTACTTGTTGTGCTGCCCCAAGTTTTCAAAAAATCCCTTGACGCAGGTTTAATATAAACAGACTTTGATGGTTTATAAGATTATTAATTATTATTGTTTTATTTATAATTGTAAATTTTATCAAGACTTTTAGTTTAATGGCATTATATTAAATGTATAAACATCTGTCTGTATCTGAAACCGTTATTGAGAAGAAAAAAAATATATATACTGTATATTTACTTTTAAATTGTTTTTTCTAGGCGTCCTGTGGATGAACACGTCGTAGTAAAAGAGGGTGAACAGTATTCTACTGTTTTCAATGACACCAGGGTGATCGGAGAGGAGGTCAACATCAGCTACACGGTAACAGAGATCATATCTGGTGATTTGTTCATGTAAATGTACACAACTAGATGCAGATTGGGTTTTATTTGGTAATCAAGATAGGTAATCAAGATAGGGTTCAATATTAGTAAAATGGAGGCCTATTCTCTTTTTGACTCCGCCTCTCCATCTCACTTCTCTTCAGGTGACGAAGTTAGGTGAGCTGGTGACTCCACCACTCGAACTTACAGTGAGGTATCCTAACCTGTCTCCTCGGCAGAACAACTTACTGTACCTGACACACGTCACCACCAGCCCACAGGTATGAGGACACACACATTAGGGACATGCAAGTGAATCTGAACAGATGGACCCATATTCATATCTGCCTCTCCTTTCTCTTCAGGTGAAATGTAACGCAGCGCGTTGGATCAACCCCCTCAATATTAACCCGAAAGTTGTAAATCCAAATCCAAAGATAGAAACTCTCAGTGTCTTCCTGCTGGTGAGTTAAGAGCCTCTTCATGGGTTCATTTTCTAAAGACTTTTAACCTGTGAAGCCAGACTACCAGTGAAACCCGGCTTCTTTATTTTCAGGAAATTCTGTTTTATAAAGGATGTTTAAGTAAGCCTGACCTAAATTACAGTGAAAACGAATCCCTTCACACTCACCCGTTCCTGGTCCAGTTAGTTTTCAGGCGTAGCTTCACCTCAGGCTCAACCAGTGGTACAGTTAATCTGCCATTGTAAAACCCATCGTTCTCCCTGAAGGTGAACATGGGTCAGTTTATAGTAAACGTCAAATTGATCAAATTTAGACGTAAGCTTCATATTGTATACATGAGCTCATACTGTATTTTTTTCATCTGCACGGTACTTTTAAATGTACATTGATCATATTAAAGCTAATAAACAACCTTTGCCAAAAGCTGCAGTCTCATAAAAAGCAACATTTTCACAATTAGTTGTCTTTAAATTTCAGAGAGAAAGCCAATCTTAATGTATTCAACAGTTTTCCACCACTACGACAAACAAAGTTACATAATCTAACTGATAAAGTTGATAGTTAAGTTTATAGACTATGTGAATTATCATATATATTATTCTTATATAATATATTACCTGGCTGCAGTCCTATTTACAATTTCAAAGGTGTGTAAACGTATGTTGTCTCACACATGAACATGTTATTCAGGACTTATTATACAAAGTTCACATTGTTTACTCAGGACTTGAACCCACATGATGTGATTAAAAAAAGTAAAAGTAGTAAAAGTAGCGGCTGTGGCGTAGTGGAGAGTAAGGTAGTTTTCCAATCAGAGGGTCGGTGGTTCGATACCCGGCCTCGGCAGTCGATGTGTCCTTGGGCAAGACACTTAACCCCAAGTTGCTCCCGAAGGCTTGCCATCGGTGTGGACTGGATGTTGCATGAGTGTTAGTTAGAGTCTGATGGTGGCACCTTGCATGGTAGCCTGTCATCAGTGTGTGAATGGGTGAATGATATGTAATATACTACTGATTGTAAGTCGCTTTGGATAAAAGCGTCTGCTAAATGACTGTAATGTAATGTAATGTAAAAAAAAACTTTGAACAAAACAAAATAAATACAAAAATGAACCACCATAAAGTTGGCTTTATAACACAGATGAATCCTGGTTTAAATTGTTTGGCTCATTCAAATCACAATAAGACCACACTTCTGTGTGTACATCTGTCTTACCTGTCTTACTAAATGTGTTTGATTTGCTCTACAGAGCTGTGAAAACCTCGACTGTGCATCATTTAAGTGCTCCATCCCTGAGGCCACAGTCAGTCATGTCAACGTTACATTCAGAGTGTGGAAACCCACGTTCATCAAGGTAGGTTAACGTGACACATGGCTGCTTATCTCTGTCTTCTCTCTGTTGATAGTTTGTCAAAGTGAAGAACCTGGAGACAGAGTGACTAAAAGCTATCTGAGTGATGGACAAATGTTTAAAGGAGATTTATCTTACAGGGCGAGTTCTCCAGTCTGTACATGTTGGTGAACGCCACGCTGGGGATCAAAAACACAAACCTGTATGAACTGAGCAGCAGTGACAGGACCAGAAGTGTAAGTAATAAATGTTGATTTTTTTTTTGTCATTGAATGTTTATGTGTGTTTGCATATTTGTGTACATTTACCCTCTGTATCTGTGTTTTCCAATTAGGTGAAGATCCAGGTTTCGAAGGAGAGCTTAGGAGGAATCCCTATTTGGATCATCATCATCAGCATCCTGATAGGACTGCTGATCTTAGCACTTGTCATCTTCGCTCTCTGGAAGGTAAAATATTTCAGACTGTCAGACTGCAGAGTATTTCAGATCTTCTAATACCTTGTAATATATTGCCATTATTATTATTGTATGTTGTATTTTTAACATTTACGTTTTTTGTCTCGATTAAATTAATTTGTGGTTTAATAGGGGGTTATTTGCGGAATTAATGGTGATGCTAAGACTCCTGTTACTGCTTCCACCCAAATATCCCTGCACAAAACATTATTAAGAGATTGATTGTCTCATCTAGAGTACCTCTCAAAAAGAAAGGGAATAAGCATATTACCCAAAATGCCAAAATATTCCTTTACTCTAGACAGTGAACCTTCTGCCTTCCACATCTGTACAGAGTTACTGTTTTGTAACTGAGTTTTGTGATTCTCCAGATGGGCTTCTTCAAGAGAAAAACCAGGGACTACTCAAAGGAGGAAATGATGGACTGAGATATCCAGACATCCAGCAGCAAGCAGCTCTGCGGCTGACCGCTACCAAAGCCATCAGGTCGCACAAAGTGACAGGCAGCCTTTTAAACAGACGGTCGGACAGACGGAGGAGACACCATAAGACCCAAAGGCACCTCAGTGCTGCGACTGCTTACCATTCACTGCTTCCTGTGCAGGCCTGGGTCCAATAATGTTTGCAAATACTTCCCAACCCGACAGACACTTTCTTTTAATTGTGTAAAGTCTTTGGCACTCACTGTATTTGCGAACACTATTTGCTCTAGATCAGCTTCTTTGTTGCAGATATACAGAATACATCATGTCAGGTCAAGCAGTTCAAGAAGAGGAACCATCACTTATCAGGCATCTGTTGGCTAAGTAGCATTTATCTGTATTACATACAGCGGTTTTACAAAAACATAAGAGCTACAGTAGCTGCACTCCAGCTTTAGAGGAAAAAAAGAACTCAGGTTTTTCTGTATTAAGATCCAAAGTCGCTAAGCCACCTAAGTCATTACAGCAACAATGTCTAAAGATCCATACAATATGTGAATTTACATTTACATGTGTTGGAGCAGCCTGTCCGATAGCTTTATAAAACACTGTACCTTTAAGCATTTAGTTTTTGTTTTGATTTTTTGCTGAATTTTAAGAATATAACGTGGCACATCCTTAATATCAAAATGTTGGCTAAAGACACTGACCTGTACACCAGATTTATTTTAAGCAAAAGTGCAGTTCTATGCTTTTATTTTTTTATACATTCAACGTTAGTTAACCAAATCAAAAACAAGCCAAAATCCCTCGTCCCAACTCCGAAGTGAAATGTTTGTAGTTAGTGTCACCGGGGTTACCGAGAGAAACAGAAAGCTGCGCCTTCAAAAACCAAAACTTTGATTGTACTGTAAATATAAGAAGATGCCCCCAAAAATGTAAAGCTTATAAATGTAAATAATTGTGTTTGCTATAATTCACGTAATTTAAGAGATGTTATCCAGAAATCTTTTTTTTTTTTTTTTTGTGTGATCAGTGGTCAGAGAAGAGGGTTTTGCTCAGGTGCTACAACTATCATGGATGATACATTAACATTTGACTTATAAGAAAGATATCTGGCCTATCTCACAATTTAGAATCTGATGCAAATATTGTAAATATTGTTATATTTTGATGAGAAAATGAAAATATAATTATTCTGTACTGAAGATAAGGGGTTTGAGTCCACTACTTTGGTTTTATTTGGTTGAAAGCCTGGTGAATGACTGTGTTGAGGTGAGATACAACTGTAGCATATTTTGGTTTCAACCTGTTTGATTTGCAAAATGGAAGGTAGAATTTCTTATAATGTAGAAACAAATGTCACCAGCAGTTTCCATTTGGTAAATGGGATTCACTGGCAGTTGGATTGTAGTGTTGTAGACAAACTACAACATTTACACAAAGTATTAGCATACAAAGGCTCAATGTCACCCCGTACTTTACAAAGTTATTCTTTCAGGTTTTCTGTCTTGTTTTTGTTTCCAGAAGTTGCACAGCTTAATTGTCAATGTGTTAAAATAAATGATATTGTATTTTGGGGGGACTGGGTCTCTGCCTCTCTCTTGACTTTCTCCCTCACTGTCACACTATATAGCTGAGGAAAGACAAAGGAGAAGAAGAGACAGCTTTTTGATATGAAATACCCCTCAGCTCGCACTCTCCACTGTTGACATGAAGCACATGTAATACATCGTATGTACAGAATGTGTTACTGTTATTTGGCTACATCAGGCTTATGCACGAGGGCGGAGTCATGGGTCTCTCTTTGTCCAATTGAGGTGGTCTGGGATTGTTTTCACACATCCTACACCTCTATTGTCTTCTGAGAAGGAGTAAAGCACAAAGGGAGAGTTATAAGCTCCACCCCAGCCTTATACACTGCTGTGAAGTCTTCATTGTAATGCACTGGTTTGTCAGACTGTATGCGTCCTCATCAGCACAAAAATTAATTGAATCTGAATAAAAAATAAAGACTTTTTACGAAAAAAGTGAGTGATCATCATCTCTTCTGCTTTTGTTCAGACAATTATATAAATAAGATTTGTAATCTCTTTTCTATCAAAATGTAAAAGTTGCAGCTTTTAGTTCTGACCATTCAATTATATCCCTACTGCCTACGCATCCCTCACTCTTGATAATCATCCTTGCATTAAAAGAGTAACTGGTATACATTTCTCTGTTGAAATACATTCGCCAACGGTGAGTATTACTTCTGAAATGGTTTAATGTATTAATCAATTAGTCGATCAACATATTTTTTTTTCATTTAATTAACAGCAATATTGATACTGAATTAATCATTTTAGTCCATTTAGAAAATGTACAGTTTTTTGTATTTTTAAGTAGCCTATTTGTACTTCAGTATTTCCATACTTTAGAAATGTTGCACTTTTACTCAACTATATTAACTTGACCTCTACAGTTACTTTGAAGACTAAGGGTTTACATACAAAACATCAACTGAGAACTTATAATATATAAAGTGCACCTCCACCAGCTACAACATTAAAATGCTACTTAAGCATGAATCCATCTGTATTAATAATACAATAATAATAATAATAATAACACTTTCTAACAGATACATTCACTGTTCAAAGTACACATTGCTGAAAGGATCAAGAGAAAAAAGATACAATGTAGGGTTCTCATGTCTATTTGAAAAGTCTTTAAAATAAGACATTTGATTAGTTATTAGAGATAAAAAAAAAATGTGGGTCCTTGGAGCAGAAAAGAACACATTGGGCGTTCCTTTACCTTCTTAGAGGCATATAGTATATTCTTCTTTATTATTGTTATGTAAAATTCTGGAACATATGGTGACTTTCCCTTTCCTTCCCATACTTTTTGTTTTTCCTTTATTGTTTTTTTATGAATTAAATAAAATGTATAGTGTTTGCTATCTGCTTTAAATCCAACTACCTCCCCTCAAATAAAATATTTAGGACGATTTTTCTCTATAGTACATTCCTCTTTAATATTGTTGTTAAATTCTGGTGTTTTTTCTCCATAATTTCCCGGTCTATA